>NW_010223558.1:0-27782 GCF_000690775.1 Eurypyga helias | reverse complement strand
ACTCCAGGTGGGGTCTCACCAGAGCAGAGTAGAGGGGCAGAATCACCTCCCTCAACCTGCTGGCCACACCTCTCCGGATACAGCCCAGGGTACTGTTGGCAAGAAGACTTAGGTCATCACTAAGTTCATAGAATGAATCATAGAATCATAGAATGGTTTGGGCTGGAAAGGACCTTACAGACCATCCAGTTCCAACCCCCATGCCATGGGCAGGGACACCTTCCACTAGACCAGGTTGCTCCAAGCCTCATCCAGCCTGGCCTTGAACACTTCCAGGGATGGGGCATCCACAACTTCTCTGGGCAACCTGTGCCAGTGCCTCACCACCCTCTCCAGGAAGAATTTCTTTCTGATATACAATTTACATCCCCCTGCTTTCATTTTAAACCCATTACCCTTGTCCTGTCACTACAGGCCCATGTAAAGGGTTCCCCTCCATCTTCCTTGTAGCCCCTTCAGGTACTGGAAGGTGCCATAAGGTCTCCCTGGAGCCTTCTCTTATCCAAGCTGAAGAAGCCAAATTCTCTCAGCCTGTCCCCATAGGAGATGTGATCCAGCCCTCTGACCATCTTCGTGGTACTAAGTTCCTAAATGCAAAGGAAAATAAAAAGTACAAATATTGAGCTCCTCTATCATGCATATAAACATTAGCATAATCTCTATCCAGTGATTTTTTTTTTTTTAAATAAATCTTCCCAGGAAGGACAAGAAACTCTTGCATCAAGATACAGCTGCAGAGCTTTAAAACTTTGACATGCAAGTACTGACAGAAGGAGAAAATTGAGTTTATTATTTGATTCCTCTAACTTACTTTAAGTCCAATTTTCCAGAAAGTAAGCAGGAAAAAATGTCTTTGTTTAGAAAGAAAACTGGTTTTGCAAAATGAAATAAGGGCTCTTGTTTTTTCCTCAAAGTATGGCTAACACTTGCTGCTCTCATTTTTGCCAAGCACAAATATGCACACAACTTTCTCTAATCCGTTTGTACCCCAGAGCTGGTCCTGGCAGACAGCCCCCCAGGAACCCTCTCAGCTATATTGTTCACCTTCTGCTCAGCCTTATGCTTCCCAGTGCTTCTGGCAGCAGCCTCTACCACACCAGCTGAACCACCAAATGTAAATTTACGTGGGACTGGATGAGTTTGGGCTCCCTGGACCCATTCGTGACAGCTGCTCTGGCATGTGCTCTCTGGAGTCACACATTAGAACTGCTCAGTGCCTCCCGTTAGAGTGAAGCTGCATCTATCCCTGGCTACCCAGATGCTTAATTGCTCCTTCAATTTACCCCAAAAGGAGAGTATTTACTGTATCCATTGGCTTTACTTAGGTCAGTAATTAGCAGCAATGATGAATATATTCCAGTATAATGTAATTTCAGCTACATATAATAGAAAACTTAAAATATCATCTTTTTACACAGCAAGTTAATTCAGATACACTGTCAAAATGCCTGCTTTACATCCTAGACTCCTGGATGTCCTGGAACAAATTAAGGAATATCTCAGCAATACAGTCAAAAGGAAAAACCGATTCACCACTTCTAATTTAGATGATAATTCATTTGCTTACTGCTCACTACATAGCTTGTAGAACTATGTAGTAGTAGGGAAGTGAGAGTAGAAGGGAGCTTGCAGGTTTTGTCTTAATCTATCTTTATCTTCATCTTTGTGATCTTTAATCTTTATCTTATTTTTATCTATATGTATCTATCTTTGTCTCTACCTATCTTTATATCCTTATATCTTTACCTTTCTTTCTTTATTTTATGTGTTACCATAGACTGGGACTGCTCAGCAGTATTTCAAAGACTAAAATTTGTGGATTTAGGCCCTTTGAAATAGCCTACAGAGTTAATTGCTTAAGCATCACCTAAACATTAAACCCTCTAGTACTCCTGGGATACTAATTATACTTTGAAATCCCTCTAGTGATTGGTCCTGTCCTGGTATCTTATAAACAACAAAGCTTAAAAACCCCTTGTGAGGTAGATTTCATTACATCTTTTAAACAGTTATATAAACTGGACTGCAAACAGATCAAGTTCCTTGCTCAGTGCTGTGCTGTGAATCAATGATAGACTTAGAAATGTACCCAAAATGACCTAAAGCAGTTTCCTTTCCTTTAACTGACAGGCTGTATTTTGTCAGATAAGGAATTATGAGATGCACAGGTCTTTTCCCCTATAGAATACAAATTAACAGTACTTGGAGTTAGGCAGACTTTTTTTTTTTAATGAAACTGCATAATGTTTCACAATTAGGCAGTTTCCTGATGGGAAACTTCTGTATCTTTTTTGCAAAGTATTAGCACTCCATATAGCATTGGCTTATACTGTTATTTAAGTTCTTATTTTGTAAAAAAAAAAAAAAAGGAGAACTACTCAGATTTTGCTCATTTGTTTTGCCTCCCAATTTTAAAGACCTGGCCTGGAATTTGAAAATTGAAATCTTCAAACATGCCCTCTTTCAAAGGTAATGATTATGAACAAATGGGTTTGGGACAGGAAGAGGGAATGGTGATTCATTATAAGGACTTCAGAAGGAGAACCTGCTGCCTCAGAAAAAAAATGTAGGCATTGTTTCTTTCTTTCAGTCACTGTTAATGAAATGGAGGCAATGTTTTATAGAACGGTGAGAGAATAAGTACTGTCAGAAAACTCTTTTTACTTGAGACATCAATATAATGCATTAAAACAAAATCTTAATTCATATCCCATTCTTTTCTTCCATTAAGATCAGCACTATTTTTAGATCTAGACTGCTTCAGCAAGCACTTATTGTCATAGAAATAGCTGTTACAAAGTGAGATGCAAAGTCTAGGGTGGTCTTTGCTAGGTATTGCACAGTACAGTGCTGTAATGGTGAAGAATCCCTTTCACTTGATACCAAACAAGAAAAATTGTAGAAAACAACACAGAAGATACTCAGCTTCCTAAACACTGAGTGTTTGTTTCATATCCTTTGATGATATTTGCCAACCAACTTCTGTTATGCAGCATAACAAATGGTGAGGACCTGGTTGTGCACAGCAGACTCAAGCTGTCTAGCAGCTCCAGTGTCTGTGAACTGTATTTTCAATGGCTCTCCATTTGCCTGCTGTCTGACGTCTCCAGCGTGTTTCCTACTTGACTGCTAGCTTTATCAGACCACCAACATACCAGTGACTTCCCATCACTACAAGAAGCATGTTCAACACATCTGGAAACAGTATTAGGATAATTCCCAGGTATGTTCTTACTGTGGGATGCCCTTCTCAGACTACAAGTGCTCTCTCTTGGTGCTTGCTAGTCCTCCACTAGGCAGGAAATATGTTGGATAAATCCATGCATGGTCAGCTGCCTTATTAGTATCTTGTTACTCTACCATTCACAGGCAAACAGTGAACCCCAATAAACAAGTCAGGTCTTTCCCATGTGATGCATGATGACCCTGTTTAGCAACCAGATCGGCAGGATGATGTTACGGATGTGATAAAAATTAATGTTTCCTAAGCTAGTAAAACTGTTGTGTATGTTAAAACTGAGTCTTACCCTTCATAGTACTGCTTGGTCTTGTCCTGTATCACGTGCTTTAATGTGCTCCAGTGATTAGCCAGGGTGTCGGCAACACAAACATCTACATAGCTGCAGTGGTAGATGTTTCTTACGGACAGTAAGGTCAGTTCCCATTGCCACAGCTGGTGCTTAAATTGTCTTTCAAAAATAATGACTCTTTAAAGTGGTAATCAGACTTGTTGGACTTCAACACAGTTTTGTTTGGGGATGTATCATGTCCTCATGAAGCCCTTATTTTAGGCTTTGAGAACATGATTGTTTCCTTAGCCAGGTATCCTGCCTCCGTAACCCAACTTTTCATTGCCTTCTGCTCCATAAACAAGACTGAATGGAGGAAGGAGAGAGGAATAACTCCCTGCCTCACTGTCCTGGGCTAGATTGAAGCAGTTACGCGAGTTCTCCGTGGTGTTGGCAAACCTAGAGACTAACTGCGTTGTACAAAGACTTGACTAAACCCCGCTCTGGTCTCTGCAGGACTTGGCTGCCCAGCATTGCAGCGTGGCATGCAGCGCAGTGCAGGGGCTGCTCACAGCGGTTAGCTCCTTTGAAGGTAGGCACAGTCAAGCGCAGCAGTGAGGGTACATGCAGGGGAGTTAGTTTTGCTGCGTGTGACAGACCTTTTTTAACAGCAGATAACAATTCCATTGCCTTATTTTTAAAGGTAAACACAGCTCCAATATATTCAAAGTGTTTGGTATTACATAGAATCTTACATTTTTCCCATATATACTTAGTAGTTCAAAAGACTCATTGAGGGAAACTTGTATTGGTATTAAGGCAGTTTAGTACATTAAAAAAACTCTGAATTTCAACTGAGTGTTTTAGAGGGAAAAACAGGCTCCTGAAAAATTAGTAATTGTTTTTCAAAAGGCCTTAATGACTTCAGAGTCCAAGTCCCATTGACTTGCAATCAAAATTATGCTCTCACAGGCCTTGGAGGTTTTTAAAAGTTAAGACAAATGTTCCCAAATTACTGGGGCACTTTGAAAAGTTTTCCCTAAATTGTTGTTGTGGAACATTGGAAGCAAATCAGATCAGGTTTATGTTTTACATGCTTGCTTCTCCCTGATGAGAAAAAGATTTTACATTTCTCTTTTCAGTGCCATAAACATCATGTGTCAGTGTAACTTAAAGGCTACAGGCTTTCATTCCCATAATCAGCCTGTGTTTTAAGTGAATTATAAAGGAGAAATATGTTGTCAACAATTCAATTGACAGAACCCCTGGAGTTACCCTATGCGGCATTTTAAACCTAGCATTAAGACAAGTAGTCTAGCCTTAATAAAAGAAAGATTATGGATGTTGTAGCACATGAATTATTGAGGGAAAATATTCCAGCCAAGATAAATCGGAGAGTACTGAAAACCATCCTCTTATTCTACTTGTATCTGTTAAGTCAGCTTACATCAAATAAGGTGATTTTAGGCTTTGATCAAAGATTTGTTTCTTTTAAGGTATAGTTTTTGCTGAAATATTAACAAATGCCTATCTAGCCCTTCAAGCTGGATAACAAGGAGAGCATCACAAACAATAAGGATTTGTTTCTTCTGCTCCTCAGCATCTAACATAGGAAAGGCTTGACTTCTCAGTCATGCTGGTACCCCAGATGGAAATCTCAAATGACTGTAATAGGAAACATCAGGCTTGTCAGTGGTGTTAAATCAGGAAAGCAAAACCCAACAAACTCAGACCTTTTTGATCTAGAAATTAGGCTATTATTTGAAACCAAATCCTATCACTTCTGTGCATGTGGAGCAGCATCTTGTCCATGTAATACGCAAATTTCACAGACATCCTTGGAGAAACACTGCTACTCACTAAAGGTAGGAAAGACTGTACATGGCCAGTAACTGCTTCTGCCTCAGTTTACCTATATGGAAAATTAGTAACATCCACATTCCAGGTCTGATTTTATTAAAGTTTCTGGGGAGACCTTATAGGCACCTTCAGGGCCTTAAAAGGCTACAAGGAAGCTAAGGGGAGTCTTTTTACAAGGACCTGTAGTGACAGGACAAGGGGTAATGGGTTCAAATTGAAAGCTGGGATATGTAGGTTGGATATCAGGAAGAAGTTCTTCCCAGAGAGAGTGGTGAGGCACTGAAACAGGTTGCCCAGGGAAGCTGCGGATGCCCCATCTCTGGAAGGGTTCAAGGCCAGGCTGGATGAGGCTTTGAGCAACCTGGTCTAGTGGAAGGGGTCCCTGCCCATGGCAGGGGGGTTGGAACTAAGTGATCTTTAAGGTCCCTTCCAACCCAAACCATTCTGTGAAAGTTTTGATAATACTTAGAGATCCTGAGATGCAGAAATTCAAATAAACATGAGATATTATTACACACTCCCATTTGTGCCATTTAGTTAGGTGTTCTGATTGTGGTTCCCAATGAGGGCAAGTAGGCAGAGCACAACAGAACTTAAAAGATGAACCACACCAACACATAAGAAGACAGCCTTGAAATCACAAATCTCTGATATACCTGAGGAAAAGACTTTGGCAGGGAGATAATTCCTTTAAACCAGAATTACCCAAGCTCTTTCTCCCAGCACTGCATTCCCGAATGTACACTCCTGCCTGTGCCTCTTGCCCCATTAGCAAAGTGGCAGCCCTGTACCCCTGTAGCCGCACCACTCCAGGGCTTTTGGTGCCAGCGCCTCCCCTACAACAAGTGATGCAGGCACCTGCCTAGGTGGGTACCTCAGCTCTGCTACCAAAATTCAGGTGAGCTCGGGATTTTTTCCTCTCAAGTAAGACCCTTGCATGATCCCTTGCTGGAAATGGTGTAACAAGGGAATGTTTCTGCCAGACCGCAAAGGATGGGTTGGTTCCTTTTTGCAATTTTCCCTGTGTATTTTTGTATTTTTGCCTTTCATCTGAATGCTGTGCTTTGACATATCTCAACAAACACAGACAGTGTGTGCCCTGCCCGGTCCATATATCCAGCAAGATGATGTTCTCCAGTGCAAGGCAGAAAGTTCCTGCCAGCTTAAGGACGAAGCTTTCTGTCTGACTGAAATGTCAGATACTATATTAAAAAGGTAGCAGATTGTGATGATAATGAAGTGCTGCAGCCTGTCGCTATGTTACCAACTGCTCTGAACTGACATGTCAGAAGGAACAGCAAGGAAAATGCCCAGAATCCTGTTTGGATCCCCTTCCCACGCCTGCCACCAACTGAAGTATTTAAAATATTTACAGATATAGCCAGCATGTTTCTTTATAAACAAAGCCTAAAATGATAAATAGATAAATACATTACCCCAGCAAGCCTGCTGTCTAAAATCATCTTCCTGCCTCTCCAGTTTGCTACAGCTTGCATCCTGCACCCTCAGACAGAGAAATATTGGTTCGGGAATGGGCACTTCTGTGCCCGTTCTCTGTCCCTTAAAGAAGCTGAACTCCCCCTCACTGATGCAGTGTGTTTGAAAGTAGATTGAAACAGGAGGGGAGATGTTTTCCTGATGACTGAGGATGAGGTGAGAGCTGTGGGCACTCTTTAAAGGGAGGGGGAACATTCTCCATCCATTGGCCTGCTGATGCTAACCATTGTTGCCTTATTTATACGGGCGTTAGCGTTAGCACCCTGGGCAATGAGCCTCGCTGGATAGCAAAGCCGGCTGCAGCTGGCTCATCAGGGGTGAGGGCAGAAGTGAGGACGGATGTACACAAGGGCACAGCCAAAACCATCGCTTTCATCCCAGAGAGCAGAGAGCACAGCTCACAGCGGGCTTAATCCCTTAACCTCCCTCAGCAAACCTGCCTACCGTGCAAAGCAGAACACACTCCCAACCAGACCACTTCTGCTCTCACGGAAATTTTGTGTAAACAAAGAGATCAAAACAGAGTCCTTATCTCGATGCTAGGGATGTACTGTGACTTGCCTGGCGATTTTGATATGAGATGGGTCTTCATCACAAGGCATGTTTGCTGAGAAGAGATTGCGTTCGGAAGGGCGCTGGAGCTGGACGTGATTCTGTGCTCGCAGATGCCAATCTCATTTTTTAAACTGTCTACTCAGTCAAGCAAACAGACTGGTTGGAGTCACTTGTTTCCTGCTGCACACTATGCAGAAATGGAATTCTTAATTATTTTACCAGTGGTGGCTGAATTTTCAGTTACATAAAATGGTAGGTTTTCCCAACATTATGAAAAGAGATTAGTGCTCTGAAAAGCCTACAACATTTACATTAGAAATAGGTTCATTTTCTGCTAAAATACTACCATATCATTATCTTAACTCAACAGTAAGATATTTTAAACTGGTTTTGGGTGAAAGTAAATTTGTGACAAAATGCACAGAAAATACATTTTCAAGAGCCAAGAACACAATTACAGAAGTAATTCCATTGTTTGGGAAAATCACGCTCAAATAACAGAGGCTGCTAGACATTTAATTTCAATAAAGATCTTCAAGATGATGTGATGCTAAGCATCAAAAGGAGAGTGTCTGAATTCATACAGCACACTACAGAGCCCCAAGTACCAGACGAAATGGAGGAAACAATGTAGTATGAAGTATGTAGTGCCACTTGACGGGGTACTCTATATGTAATAGAAAACAGAATTAAAAATAAAACAAACTCCAAACCACTTAAACACTACAATTCCAGGTATTTCTGATTGTGTTTGAAAACAAATTGCTCAGAGCACAACTGAAGCCCTGTACACCTAGGATGAACTTACTCATGTCCCCGTCGTGGTGGTAAGGGCGCATAGTGGCAACTGCTGTACTGAGAAGGAGGGGAAAACAGGCATTTAACAAAATTTCTGATTAACAGTGCATGAAAGCTTCATGGCCTATCACACTCGATCAACTATATTTACCCTAATGTCACTTGCCATCACTTCTCATCCATCCTGCCATGCAACGCAGAAGAAAATTGGCAGAACATATGCAGCCAATGTAAGGCCATACTAATATCTTACAGGTGGCGTATTTGCTCCTCAGCTTCATTTTCTGTTCCCTCTTTTTGCACCCACACTTGTGCAAGGGCAGAATCTAGACCTGGCTGAGACAAAAATCTAATAACGTATCTTATTCCTTCGGCCCTACGCAGTGACAGCTGTCAGCTGGCATATATGACCAGTCTAATATTGCATATAAGGGACAGAAAGAGATGAATAGAACTAGCTCCAGTGGCCTACAGTAGCTTCCAGCCAGGGTGTAAAAGGCTGGGTTTTGGTAGACCAAGAGAGGGTTTCGAATAAAAGTGTGTGCTTTCTCATAAGGGTTTAATACTGAGGACAGCGAATAGATAGCCCAAAGCAGCTCTGGGATGTCCACTGCTCAAGGTTTTCCAGATGTCTGCCAGGAATATTTTAGGCATGAGGTGCCAACATGATCCTGGTGAATAACAGAGGTCCCTTCCAGCCCTTTTTTCTATGACTCTGTAATTCTGACATAAATTTTAATATATTTTCTGCCTCCTATGAAAGAGGAAGGTACAGTTTTATTAATAGTATTTGGTGGTATATTTTTATTGACAGTGAGGCCCCTGGAGTGCAAGATGTCAGATGCATTGACTCAAATATAAATAATTAAATTGTGTTTTTATCCTCCATTAATTCTACTCAGCCCTTTACTCCCATCCTCCAGATAGATTCCTGATTAACATAATTGGAATGGAGAGTTTTGTTTTTCACTTTTCCATAGAAAGATTTGTTGTTTTTTCCCCCCCATGGGAATTCAGTGCATGAGCTTGACAGCATCACTCTGGTTGATTGAAATGTGCCTTTTAACCTTGTCTTAAGAGAAAAACTGGAGAAAAAACATGGAAGAAAAACAACTCTAAATGAAAAGTGCAAGATACTTCTCCAGAGCTCCTGTTCTGAATGGTTCAACAGAGTTTGATAGAATAATGTTAAGGTCTGACTGCACTTGTAATCAAGTTGTTGGGGGCTTCAGCCAGTTTGTTGTAATGAGAGAAAGTCGTCTGTAGTCAAGGTTCTTGGCTCTAGTTGGTTTTATCCATTTACCGGCAGGGTGTGTTATAGATAAAACATTATTGGCAGGAAATAAGCAATCATGTCTGCACTCAGGCACCCAGGAGCCTAAGTAAATACGCAGATTATCCATAAGAACAAATGAAACATTGTTCAGATAATCTTTGACCATAGAAGAATCTGGGTAAACATCAGTCTGTCACATCCAAAGGCTTGATAAACATTGTGTACATAGGAGGTGATAACCTTATGCTCTGTTTTTTCGAGCCTGAGATGTGCATTGCATTATTACAGTTCCTGGGGGCATTCTGAGTTACCAGCAAATGACAAGAAGCTTCAGCGATGTATCCCCATTTTCACATTTCTCTTCAAGCTGAGAGAGTTACTGAATTAATTTCCTAGTTGATAATCAATAACCACAGCACTACAATAGAAGAGGAAGCATTTAAATAATTTTATAAACATAATTTCATAAATGCCATAAACATCTCATATATCGACTTACACTGCCTGATTTAATTTCACAAAGACCGTGCTGTAGGATATAGGCAGCTGTGAACCTTTCCTGCTCCAGGTTCTGCACAGACACTGCATTCTTCTCCCGTTCTTAGACGTACAGCTCATACTCTGCATGAAAGGGAAGGAGAATATTGCTGTTCCTTGGTGTTTTAGCTGCTTGAGTGCTTTCCTGACTAGCTTGCTGCTCTCCCAGTAAGAACAGCATTTCCCTTACATGGTTAACAAGTTTGTCATCTTTCCTCTCAGCTTTTGAAGCATCCAAAACATATGCCAGGGAGAAACATTATGGTGTGTTTCAAAGAGATAAAATGGAGAGGCGATCGATCAGATCCAAAGATAGCATGGCTGAGAGTGGAAACTATGGTCCATTTAAGTTGCTGCTAATACACTCATCTCTCTGTGGACTTAGATCTTTTCTCCTGGGTTTTCTGAGTTAAAACATGACACTTTGATGCAAACTCTTCTGTACTGATCACTAGATTGTAATAAGGATGAGGAAATTAATTGCAGCCAGACAATGAGTGTGCAAAAGTTACTAAATTATTGTTTCTGAATGGAAATTGAGGGGTTGTTTTTGTCTTTAGACTACAGTTGGGAAAACTGAAACAGTCGGGATTTAGCAGATCCCTAAGGAAAACAGATGAGGGCAAACTGAGTGGCTTCATGTGGACTCAGCCTCTTAGTTCCAAGACTGCATTCATATCATACCCCCAACTCATATAGATATCTGCTGCAAAAGGGAGAGTGCCACCTCCACCATCTCCACTGCCAGGAGCCTAGAGACTTCACCCATCTGAAAGTCTTCAATCTGCCTCCGATAGCCCAATGGTGGCCTTAGAAATGAGATTTTTCTGATGATCTGACTTTGCAATATCCCCAGTAGACATTAGGATCGAATTTATCCACTAAGCATTTAATTTCAGTGCATCTTTTTGCAATATGTCATGTAGAAAAGTCCCTTGAAGATGGACAGTGATCTCCCCGACAAGAAAGAAGTACCTGAGAAGTTACACTGCGACTGGCTTCCACAGTAGTATGGAATCATTATACTGCCATTTCTAATGAAATCACAAACAACCATCCAAACAAAGTGGATAGAAAAGTTATTTCAAGTAGAAGCACAGCTAACAAATTTCTAATCAGTTCTGCCTCTTGAAATAGTAGAGGATCGGAACAGCATCAAAACAAATTAAGTACTTGACAAGTACAACAGGAAAAAAAAAATCTGATTTTTTTAACTTTCCAAATTAATAAGCAAGTTACAGTGCTGGCACAAAACACTTGGTCCCATTGTATCATCCTTGCTACCTTCCCACCTACCATTTCATACCTGAATGTATTCCTGTATGACTGGAACGGATTGCAATCATGAAGGAAAAAAGTAACTCAGTGGCTTGCATTCAATACTTACTAAGTTATTATTTCTTTATAACAGCCAATATGACTAATTCAGGTTCTGCAATAATGGAAATGTACCTTTTAAAGAATAAAAAAATAGATCACATTGTTCCCTTTGGACAGTTTTAGGCAGGCCAACTTCAGCTTACTTAAATAGGTTCACTGAAAGGATAAGTTACAGCATTTACAAAAGTAGCCATTGTACCCACGGGCTGGTGTTGTTCTTTACTACCTTCAAGTATTTTGTAAAAACATGATGAGCAGTAATCAAATATTATTATAAAAACTATACAAGTTGCATGTTCTTTTATCAAAAAAGGCCTATTTCAGATTCTTCCAGAACCCTGGCAGAAACACGGTTAGAGCCATTTAGGAGTATATAAACAAATTAGCAATTTGGAAGACAAGCTCAGATCAATAGATGTCAGATCAGTGAGGTCTGTTGAAAAAAAGTGAGATGGAAGGCACAACAGAGATGTGTTTTCTAATGGGATACAAGGGTGAAAGTGATTAGAGGCAAGATTATTCTGAACCTTCTCAATAAGTTGTGCTCAATGCCTCTTGACAAGGCGATTACTAGTATGGAATTATATTTCCGAATACATCTAGAATACCTGCTACTATATGTGTTTGTATTTGTAAGACTGTATCTATATGTACAAATACACACAGACACTTCAAGTAAGATAATGTTGCAGAAAACATTGGCTTTGGTCTCCAGATTCCTGAATTATATTTATTGTGGTACTGCCACAGAGATGAGTGACCTCAACCCAAACTCTGTTACTTCTCTATGCCTCAGTTTCCCCCTTTGCAAAATTATGCCAATCATATTGACTTTGTCAGGAAATGTATTGACACCTGCTGATGAAAAATATTTCATGTTTATGGACTGAAAATCGTTTCCAGCTATTTCTCATTAGAATGAGAGAGAAACAATAGCCACAAGCTTGATTTCCAAAGAAAAGCCTGTGGCAGTGGCAGTGTTTTTACCTCCTAGTCAGCACGCTGCTTTTCACTGCACTTATCTTTTTGTTCCATTGGCATTGTGTTACAATTTAGAAGTCTTATCAGGTTACAACACTCACATGGAGAGCACAAACAGGTTTCATTGCCCCAAAGAACTCAGGGGTCTATAACGGGAGTTTTCAATGCATCTGTGTCAGCTGCATTTGCTCCCATCAGCATTGCTTTCCCCACAACATTTCCAATACTGCAAACTTTCATACTGTTAGTGTTTTTTTCCTCTGGGGTTCAGAAACACAAGGGGAAAGAAGAAGAGAGAAAGGAAACTCTCCCTCTGGATCTAAGAGCCTATTCATTGATTCCTTTTCACTCTCCCGCTCTAGCAGGCCCTGAACAGCTACCTGCCTGTTTGGTCTAATGGTTTTCATGCTTATCAAAAGCTTTATTGCAGGATGGTTACTTGGTATCATTTTAAATGTTGTCATACATCTCTCTCAAAGCAAAAGAGAATCTGAATAATACCTGACAGCCAACAGATGTGCGGTCTGCAGACACAAAGCCATTTTGAAATTCTGCTACTAACAAGCTAGTAACAACACAAGGTCTCTTTGTCACAAGATGTGAAAAGCACAGTGACACGAGAACACATCCATGAAATGGATCTTTTTTCAATACTCAAATTTTCCAAGGAATGAAGAGCTTTTTATATCCAGTAATCAGTTACACCTTGTACTTGTGGGGCTGAGGAGTGCAGGAATTCATCAGGCTGATTTTATAGCTTTTGCACTCTCTCCAACCCATTATTTTATAGAAGAATCAAAGAGACAAACACAGAATGGTTTTTCTTCTAAGGATGAGAGCAACTGTACCTAACAGTGCAGTTTCACAACAGTTTTAAACCATTCTAATGTGCCGCCATCTGTCTCTTCCTCCTGGCTGCATACTCCCACCTTTCTGATCCTATGACCTGGTTCAACGAATGAAACCAAATGAAAACTGGCCCTGGAAGGAAAGCCTGATGTGGTTTTGCCTGGTTTGATTGTTGAACCGGGTCATTGCAGGACCAAACAGATGGTGACACAACTGCAAAGGAGAGGGTGCAAACACATACCCGAGTTAATGTGGAACACCCCTTCAGCACCCTTGCTACCTAAGCCATTCCTGACCATACAAGATGTTGAATGTCCTTCAGATCCATGACGCTTCCACAGGATGTGAAACCTGCGTCTAAGGCCAAACATTCACATCATGCTGCTCCTCTCTCTTTTTAAACTCACAGTCTACTGGGAAGGGGCCCCTGATCACAAGAAGATGTTGGGCTCACATATTAGACTTAAACATGTGTCGAGCAGCTCTACTAGACTGCAGAGCTCATGACTCCAGTCATGAACAGGTTCTTCTGCTTCCACTTTAAGTACAATGACACATGTTCCTGTTTGAAAAAGAGAAACAAAAGACCACAAAAAGAACAAACAGCATCATAGCCGCTACTGTTATCTGTGCAAAGAAAGCATTGCAAAAGCACGTTGCTTGTGTCTTCTTCCTTTGAAGAAACTTACTCAGATACTAAGGAAGAAGATCTTTTTTTTTCCCAGTCTGCAGCCTGGGTTTTGCAGCAAAGGCCTTTCAGGGTTTCTTAGCTTTAGGCTTAAACCTGTGCCAAAGAGTAAAAGAGGTGGAAACACTGAGGTAGAAAGGTCAGGGCATAGTCTTAGACAGAAGGAATGGACATAAAGTGAGAGAAAAAATGCCTAATTTGAATGAAAGTCAAAAAAAACTTATGAACAACAGCAACAAAATCGTTTCTCCATATAAGACTTATTCACATACTTCACTTCTGCTCTTTTGATAGGCTTTTTATTTGAGGTGGAATGGGACTTGGAAAATCATTTAGCTTGTCCTGAGGTATTCTCATAATAGATAATATACAGCATGAAAAATAATTACATATTACACTGAAAAACTTGAGAGTACTAGAATTAAAGAGGCCTTTTCAACTGTGCTTCTTCCCTTTGTGAAATTTCTTCTGCTGCATAGTCACGTAAGTTTTCATTTCATGCTTATGTAGTGTTTTTCTCAGCAGGCACCCTTTCCCCTATAAAGAAGACTCAAGACTCTCCAAAGACTGTGTTTAAAGCGTTTCTGCCTGGGGTCCAGGTCATCAACCCAACAGACCATTCCAAATGAACTTGTTTTATATGTTGCTGCACATCAACAGCCTTAACAGGGCCATATGGCACAACACAGCTGCGCTCTTCTGTTTTAGACAGAAGGAAAATGAAACTTTTGAAACACCTAAACAAGATTCTGAAATGAGAAAAGATACAGATCCGGTAAAACTTAAATAAGAGGACAGTGCCCAGTGAGGCTTCACTGATTCTGGGTTATACTAACGCAAACTGCTCTGATTGGTAATACAGCTCCAGCAGATGCACTTCATAGAGCACAACCTGCAACACATTGAAGTGCAGCTTTCCTATCTATAACTGCTTCTTACCAAGGTTTCTCTCCTAGCACAGGTCTGTTGCTCAGGGATCACACCTCCTCATACACCTTCTCATACCCCTGGGCAAAGCCAGTACAAATTTGTAGTGTAGAATTGACTTCTGTGGAGATCATCTGTTATCTTTTAGGGGCTAGTTCAAGAAGACATGAAGGGAGAGCAGTTTAATTCCCTTTATATCTTTAAGATATGACTTGCAGTGTACTGTGCAAAATTCCCTAAGTATAGAAGCAGCTCCAACTGCAGTTTAACACTTTGCTTCCTTCTTCGTTTCTTACCTTAAGCTTTGACTTAATTCTCTTCACGCTTCAGGAGATGTGAACCCTAATAATTAGAGCTTGCTCTTGGAATGAGCTGTGAGGATAATTGCGTGGGCACCCTGTGCATGGAGGGAGAACAGAAGAGCCATTAAGCTACCTTAGGCTGTGCTTGCACAGAGAGGCTGGTGTGCTCTATGGGCTGCAGTCTCCGGTTCCTGGTTTCCCAGTGCCCCAGATCTGGCATGACTTCTTTTGGTCTGCCTGCTGGGATTTTCTTTCCCTGGAAATCCAGTTGAGAGGAGAATGAGAGGAGAGGCTGTTGCGCAAACTGAAAAGTGCTCCTGATTCCACAGTCACCATGTGAGAAATGTCAGAAGGGAGAAAAAGGTCCCTGAGTTACTTTCTCACTCTAAGACTGTTTTTGCATTTTGCCAGGTGTTCCTTGCAGTTTTCTGTTCATCTACAGATAGCTGGTGTTTGCTGAAGGCTACACTGAAGATGCGAAAATGTGGAAGAGGTATATATCTAGTAATCCTTGTTCTTGATGATGAAGTGGATTTTATGTGCAAGTAGCTATCTAGTGTAAATAAGGGACAGGAAATGGAAAGAAATATTAGCTTTTTTTTTTTTTTTGCTAAACACTTTGCTAAACAGGCATCAGTAACCTGTGGGTTTCCACAGAAACTCATACTCAGATATAAAGTGATCTTTAATGAGGCTTTTTACCCTTATGTATAGGGTTCTTAAACAAAAAGGATAGAGGAAAGGGTCCTGTCTTTAGGGTATTTAACAGGTCAACAATAAACTGAGGCAAAGATCTGCCTCACATCTGTTACAAATTAGCTACCATTTCTTCCAGTAATTTTATCCAGGTTTTAGGAAATGTTTCCATTTACTATCACAGCGAAACAGCTGAATAGTTCAGGGTTAAATTTATGTTGAATATTGGGTTAAGTTAAATCCTCAGTGGGGAAAGAATGGTTACTAAGGCAACGGGAACATGCATTCAATACCTGTTATTCAAGTCTATATCTTCATGCTCATTAACTATCACATTGTTTATTAATATGCACTCTAAAATGGATGTTGCCAGAACCCCTTTCCTTTGACCTAAGCAGCAAGACATGAATTAATGTCAAAAAAGAACTTGCAACTACTATCAGTACATTAAGATACCTCTCGAGAAACACAGATCTCTGCCTATGAAGAACAACTTTGGCTTCCATGTAATAAAACATCAAAAAAACATTTGTAAACAGAATTCTGAAGGGAGCTCTGCTCAGAAAACAGCAGGAGCTATCATGATCTCTTGAAACAAGCAGTACAAAATTAGCAAAAAAAAGCCAGGCCAAAATACCCCCTTAGATTACTAAGTGCTGATACATAAGAATTGCCAGGCAGGATCAGACTAAGACCGTATGTGGTGTTGAAGAACAGGACCATTAGGAAGTAGTTTAGGTGAATGAAGCTGGAGCACTTCTGTCTTCTAAATTTTTTCTCCTGTGATAAATGAGAATAATATATTCAGAAAACACATGCTAGATTTGGCCTACCATAGTTTGCAGAGGTCAGGAACATTACGATAAGGACTTGCAAGAACCTGCACACATAGTGCAACACAATAGCAGTTCTCAAAGCTCTTAAGACAACATTGTGTAGCCTCCCACAAGAACACAGAATCACACACACATAGCAATTCATCCCTGAGCTTACTCATTCCTCTCCCATTCAGAAATTAAATATCACCAGTAACAGATGCTTCAATCTGAAACAAACAAAAAAAATATATCTTTAAATTGCTTCCTTGGGAATGAAAATTCTTCCCATTCAGAATCATGAGAGCCTGTTATTTATTTCAATTTAGGTTTTTGAACCATGTTAAAATATATGCAATATTATATAATGCTTACATGGCACTTGTACATGAACATGTTGTGTTATTTTAACAGTGTACAAATGTGACGGTGTGACTAGCAGTGCCTGTTCCTGCAAAGCATTAACCTGCCTTGCTGTTTCTTGAAACACTCCCGGAGAGAAGTATGGGTCAGCTGGATCATCTCAGTTCGTTACTGCAGTAATATTTCAGAAGGCAAGGCATAACATTAGTCCCTTTGTAAATTTGGCCCTAAAGGCCCAACGCTTCCCATAATTTGGAGTTAGGCCTTTGTGTCTGTCACATTTCCTTATCTGCAGGGTTTGCAACTTGTGCAGCCACAATGCTCCCAAGCGTAACAGAGACATATCTATCAGTCCATCTTAAAAAATTATGCTATTGAAGCAGAAGATCTCATTCTTGACATTTAAATGAGTCTATGAAAGCGGGAGCACTCAGTTACTGAAACAGAACTAAATCGCCTGTTCTAATGACATATTGCAGACAAGTATAGAGCATGGAGTTGAACTTACATTGATCAATCTGGCAAAAAAAAAGAATATTTTTGCTTAAGCTAGAGGCTCATATCTTACAATATCCTTGGTTTTAACTGTCTGAAACCACAGTGATTTGTATATTCCTTGTAACATCACACTGGCCTAAACAGAAGAATCATTTAAAGAATAAAAAATCATTATAGGAAATATTTTGTACATAGTATGAGTTCCAGATTTTTTGTTTTATATTTATTATCATTCTTGCAAATTTTTCACTCTGCAAGGGCAGCTGTCACAGAGTCCTGGCACACACTGGACAGCTTTTTCCATAAAGAGGTCAAGATGCCCTCATAGTCAGAATGCTTTTGAAGATCCCATAGCATAAAAATAATTATTATCAATCAAACATTAAAATGTATGGGGAAAAAATATTTCTTACAGGGATTTAAGAAGCGTCTGAGGTTTTCACTTGAAGTGCTTTTACTTTCCTTCCCTTTGCTAGCCTAGATGCTGGCTTTCTCAGACACCACAGTGATGAGAATGAGACCAGCCATTATATTAAGTACCCAAGCCTTTCTATAGTTAAGAGCAGCACCTAGAAAAACACATGAAGTCTTCTCGATTTTACTAGCAATTGAAACTCTCTAAATCCTCCTTGGTCTCCTTTAAAATGTTTAGCCCAAACCCCAAAGTGAGAAGGTGTGAGATGCTGTGGGGCTGTCATTCCCCAGAAGGAGGACTCTCAGGTTCCCAGGTGCAGAAGGCAGGGGCAGGGTTGCCATAGAGTATCCATAGAAGTTGTGCTTCCCAGATTTAGTTTAATGGGTTGTCTTGTTCAGTGAGGAAACTTGGGAAGTGCCATAACAAAATTTCTTGGTAACTTGATAACTCTGAACATCTGAGCATTTGAACTCTGACTGGTTGCCAGTGAGTATGACAGTCATCAAAGAAAGACAGAGAAAGTGAATATCAAATTACTGTAATCAAGTGAGTGGGGTTTCTCGGTTCTGTGTGATGTGTGCAGGCTTTTCTTTTCCATTGAAGACTGAAAAGATACATGAACAGAGCTCAGCAAAAAGCATCACTGTTGATTTTCTTACATCAGAGATTAATTGAATATTTAGAGCCACAGTCCTGCAAAGGCATGACTTCTGTGACTTGTCCCATGAAGTCACCTGAACTTCTCCCACTGCAAACCTGGAAGTCTTTCCAACACAGGGCTTTTGGTTGACTTTGAGAGCACTTTTAAGACATCTCTTCCTTTTGACATTCGTACTGTAAAGAGAATAGGTAGTGAAATAGAAGACCTTACATCTCTTCTGACCCTACAGTTGGTCTCTACATTCATTCAGATTATTTTAATAAACTGAAGATATAATCTCTAAGAAAATAACAACAGACAGTACAAGGTGGTTTGGGTTTGGGTTTTGTTTTTCTCCATAAAAAGCAGAACAAACAACCTTATGACAGAAAGGAGAGCTAATTAAAATCTGGACAGATAATCTCATTCTTTTTGAAGAGCTGCTTGGTAAAGTGCAACACCATAATTAGATTATTCCACCAAATTTAATGAAGTGGGTTAGTTAAACCAGTGTGTCTCTCTCTGCTATGAAATACAGTGAAAATCTGAAGTGACTTTTTAAAGAAAAAAATGTTTGAAAATTCATTTTTAAAAAATATTATTTGTGGGATTAAAAGATTGAACGAGGTTGATATTATTTGTGATAATTTGAAAATATTTCTTAAATTCTTACTCGGGAAAAGATCACCATCTACTGGTCATCACTCTGAAATTCCAGTATGATGTTTCGTTTGGAAGGGTTTTACTTATACACAGTGTCATAGTCTTCATTCCAGAAACTCTGAGGGCTCCTGAACATTGGTGAAAGAAGGCTTATGAATCTTCAGCTACCAGATAGTATCACTGTAATGTTTTGTTGTTACTAGTAGCCAGCAGCACCTCAGCAGCAGAAAGCATACTTAAGAACTTGAGAATCTACGGTGATATCAATAAAGCCACATTATTGCTAAAAGGATGGCACACGCTTTGCTAGTACAGTTGTCTTACAGATGCCTGCTTTTTGCTGGTACACATAACTTATTAGTCATGTGAAGAGCTAACCTAGCAGGGGACAGGCTGGTTTGGGTTTCTTGTTTTTTAATAGGACCTGGTTTTGAGCTGCCCCAAGGGGCAAAGGACAAGGACTGCCCTTTCGAGTCCCAGCACAGATTTATGCCAAATTACAGTATCATTTCACATTGTCTTAAAAACATGCAGTTCTTCTGCACTAACGAGAATAGTGAGTTCTTGAGTTCACCTCCAAAGCTTTTTTTGAGCTTGCTTTTCTGCTAAAGAACCATCTGTGACAAAGAATGTCACACCAAGGAGTACTCACTGGAGAGTGCAAAACTCATCCAATGCCATAAACACTCTCCCCACTCACACCCAGATGTAGATATATTTAAATCTCAGGTCATTACTCAGGTGTTCTGCCAGACACATTCTAATTATATTGTTTTAATTATATCACATATGTCTTCTTTTTATAGCTGCTCTGAAAGCACTGACTTTTCTTCCACAAAGGTTGCTCAGGCGAGTTCTTTATTTTGTTTTGTCTCTTAGGAATAAGCGATGCACTCTAGTTAGTGAGAACAAAGTACTGCTCCAGAAGCAGTGGGGTGGGCTGCCCAGGGGGTGTAGGGAGGACACCGGGCACTGAGGGTGGTTGTCCAGCAGGCCGCAGTGGGGCAGAGATCTGGCTGACCAGGCAAGCTGGGCTGTGACAGTGATCAGGACACTGCAGCCTTGCTTTGGACAGGACTGAGGATGGGAGCACCTGTGAAGGCACAGAGGCTCGAAGTCAGGTTTCTCCCAGGTCTGTCTCACAACCTGGGTGTGACAGGAGAGACTTCAGAGCTGCTGGTGCACTCAGGGCCCTAACAGCAGTGAGCAAGCTCAGCTATAAATAACAGGTTTTTTCTTTGCTCATTGTCCTGCACATCTGATAGGACCTGAATTCTTAAAAAGCCCTAGTGCTGTTCTGAAAACTGATTTCAGAAAATTGGTGTGCTGGTGATTGCTGTTATCCTGTGAGTGACGGGGCCATTTTCCCAATGTCTCAGATCTGATGTGATTGTGACGATTGTCTCTAAACCAGAACGTGAGGTGCTGAACCAGGAGCTCCCACAGCTACAGGCACAGCTACAGCTTGAAACTGCCAGCTAAATCTCTGTGACTGGCACTCATGTTCTCCACAGGTCTGGCACAGAGAGGTATTCATTACACGTCTATTATCTGCTCTGGAGATAATAACCACTGGAGAATTAAGGTCCTTCTCACACAACTGCCCTTGTCAGACCATAGCCCAGAAGCTACAGCTGAAAGGTATCATTCCTCCATATTTTCTTACATTATTCAGCCTTCAGTGTTCCTGAATTCCTTGTCCCAGGGATGCACGATCATGTGAACATCTCAGTTAGCTAGGGGAGTTGTTTAAAGAACATTTCTAGATCTTGCAGCTTCAGGGTAAAACCTTAAAACCATGATTCATTTCCTTTACAAGATAGCCCACAACTTTGCCTAAATATAAAATTACCAGTCTTTTGGGTTTGAGGTTTTTCTTTCTTTATATACTGAGACTTTTACTGGACAGGTTTTGACTTTGCCTGCCAGGGTAAATGGTTATTTCATTATTTTTGGATGCAAGACTTGGCAAGACTGAAAAATCTGCTTCCTACAGTAGAAGGAAGAAGAAATGAATGACTGGATATAAACAGAAAGCACAATAAAATCACAGGTTAGGATAATTCAAGTGGACAGTGTGTCCAACCTCCATGCCCAAGCATCATCTCTGAGCTTAGACCAAGTTGCTCAAGCCTTTCTTTATGCAATTTAGTCTTGAAAACATCTAAGGATGGAGATGGCATAGCCTCTCTGGACAACCTGCTCCACTGCCTGCCTGACCTCATGGTGAAACAGTTGAAAGCTGAGTCCAAGTTAAAATATGTTGCCTATACCCATACATGTATTGAAGGAATGGAGAGAAAAAGATAAAGTAGAGCCATTTACATGAAGGAAACCAGGGCCACCGAAGTGTGTAGTCAGATGTTAAGCAGCTAAGTTAGAACCATCTGTAGCCTGTGTGTATCACTGGATAATGTAATTCCAAGGCACATGAAATTCATAGATAGAGCTTGCAGATATCCTTTCATGGAAATGCAGAATTACATTGCAGTGCTAGAGTGGAATGAATGGCTGAACTGGTCAGGAAATGCATTTTCATGAATCCACAGGAAAAAAATGCGGTTGAATTATCTTTATTTTCTTTCAAAGTATTTCTTTGAAATCCACGTGGTTGGTTTGTTTTAGGAGCATCTCATTATTATTATTACTTTGCACATTAAAAAAAAAAAATATCAACTGCTATGTTGGATTTTCTAGCTATTTCTCAAGTGCCTCTGAGTCCCTCCCTTTGTGCCAAGCAACTTATGGGGTTATCCTCAAAAGGAGAAGTTTTAGATTTTTTAGGTTCCTAGATTGAATTAGGACATCCATGGACCATGCCGCAACAATAATGACCAATTTCTTATTTTATTGAAAATTGCAGAAACAGCCTTCAATGATGCTAGGCCAGGCTCCTGCGTTGTTGTGTCACCCCAGGACTGTGACAGACCCCTCAACTCCAACTAGTGAGTCATGCTGCCCTTCAGCCCTGCTGCTGACCTCCTGTAGGTTCTCTCTTTTTGTTTCTCCTGTGTCCCATACTCTAGTTTCCTTTTTTCCTGGAGAGCTCTGGGGTCCACCCTGGGCCAGGAGATGTCTGACAGAGTCTACCTGTTCCAGCCGTGGCTCTGGTGATGGCCCATTGTCACTGGGGTAGCAGAGAGGAGCAAACACTTGTAGGTTGTCTGAGGGCTGATAGGAAGAGTTAAGCTGTTTTGTATTTTTTTTTTCTTTCTGTATTGAACTACGTCAACTGTCTATGTTTTGTGGTATCAGGAATTACCTTTGAATCTCACAGTGCTCTGTGTAAAAATTAGACTTTAAAAGGGTCAATATGAACCACCAAAAACCAACTATCTCTTATTGTCAGTAACTCCATTTGAAAACTTGGCATTAAAAAACTTCAGACTGACAGAGTCAGTGGTGACTTCTGTTTTCTGTGAAAAAAACACACTAGGCTATTGGTCTGAGAACTCCAGAGGATCTATGGGATACAGCATCTAAGAGGAGAGAGGAGGGAGTGGAAGCTATTTTGAACCAGATGCTTTCAACAAGTTTAAATTAACAATAAACCTCACCTCCACAGGAAAAGATTTGAGAAGATGCAGACTGAAAGGCTATTTAGTCATTTTCAGGTAGGCAATTACACTTGGTATATTTAAAGGTGGTAAGTTCTGATAAGATTTGTTAAGTGGCTCACCCTGCAATAAGGATTTGCTCTTTCATATGGTTCTATACATATTGTGCGTATAATACACTCTGTACCTATTGTTGGAGTGCGTGTCTCCACAGCAAGGCAAAAAAAGTCGTAGATAATTACAGCTTCTCAGAAACTGTTTAACCACATCACAGATTACATAAAAGATATTTTAATAAGGCAAAGAAAAGAAAATGGGCAGAAGTGGAAACAAAATCGAAGGATTAAACACAATAAAACATAAAAAGAAGTTTTAATATATGGTTCTCTGGCTCTATCTGGTGGTTATTTTGCAGAATTTCTAGCTCAGGGAAATCTCATTTCCAATCCCCTTTTCAGCTACTGGTTGGAAATGAGGAGTGGTATTAAAAGGACACATATTTATACATCCTGACGGTTTCTGTTCAAAGTTGTGTATTAGCTACTGTGAAGGTACAAGAATACTTTTTTTTAGTAAGTGTTTATATCCTGTGACTTAAATAATATTCAGATCTGAGAAAGGGCTTCTATAGCAAACAACCTATCATTTTCTCTCGTGATATCCATTACACTGCTCAAATACTATTCCTCCCTCCTAACCTTGCCTTGCTTACATCCTCATCATGGCTAAATCAATACAACTGCTTTATTCAGATTGTCTCTCAAACACTTGCAATGCAATTATCTCAAGTATTCACATCCAATCTTTTATTGTTGGTGCTTTCAGGTCAGATAATAACCTATTTACTGACTGTACAGAAAAAGCAAGTTGGAAGGAAGAGGGAGAAGATCACCACTTAGCCAGCCACTGGGTCAAATGTTTATGGAGAAAGCACCTATGAAGTCTGGGACATAAATCACTTCCAGCATCATAGAATCATAGAACAGCCCAGGTGGGAAGGGAGGCCAAAAGATCATCTGGCCAGTATTTTGTGGGAAAGGGAGTCTGGCATTGGGGGAGATTACCTAGTACCCTGTCCAATTGCATTCTGAAAACCTCTGATGATGGGGACTCCACCACGTCCCTGGGAAGGTTGTTCCAATGTTTGATTGTTCTGATGGTAAAAAATTTCTTTCTTACATTGAGATGAAACCTCTCCCAGTGCAACTTGTACTCATTGTTCTTTGTCTTTTCCATGTGTCTCCATGTGAAGAGAGAAACTCCATCCTCTCTGCAGCTGACTGTTAAGCGCTGGAATACTGTGATGAGGTACCCCCTGAACCTTCTCTTCACCAGGGAGAAAAGATCTAAATCTTTCAGGTCTTTCCCGAAAAAACCATTGATCACCACCCTCTGAGTGAGGCCTGTGAGCCAATTTCCTACCATCTCACAGACCACCCATCTGTCTTGCCAGCTTGTTCTGGAGAAGGCAGTGGGAAACAGTGTCAAATGCTTTGCTGGATTCCAGGTAAACAACACCCACTGCTTTCCCCATGTTGGCAGAAAACGTTATTTTGTTGTAGAAGGTGATCAGGTTTGTCAGGCATGATTTGCCTTTGGTGAATCCATGCTGGCTTTTCCCAATCTCCTGCTTGATTTGGTTTGTAATAGTTTCCAGGGGAACTTGTTCCAATACTTTCCCAGGGACTGAAGTAAGACTAATGGGTCTGTAGCTTCCTGGACCCTCTTTTGGGCCCTTCTTGTAGATGGGTATGCCATTTGCCCTCTTCCAGTCATCAGGGATATTCCCTGATCTCCATGACTTTTCAAATATTATAGACAGTGACCCTGCAACAATGTCAGCTACTTGTCTTAACACGCTGGGGTGGATCCCATCCAGGTCCATCGATGTATGTAAGCATAAGTGTATACGCTCTTCTTTGTTAGCATTTCTCATAATGGCATAACTCCCCCCTTTTTCTACAGGGCCTTACATACAGAACTGTCTGTCTTGGTATGCTCATACACCAGACAACTTGCTATAAAAACCAGGGTAAATTAAATATTACCCTTTAAGAAAGAGATCCTCACTTTCCATAGAAAAGTGGAGCATATATATACCTGTAGATCCATGTTCAAAACAATATTAAACCAACATGAATGCATCTTCAAATATGATTTAGCAATTGAGACTAATGTAGAATAGCCAGTACTTCCTGACAAACAAGTTTCCTGCAGAGCTCACAGGCTTTGGCTATACTTGTATACGTCTTCACCAGCAGAAAATGTATTAAAAAATAGACCTTTTTTGACCCCATCTCAGGTGAGTTTTCCAACCTTACTCACTTTAAGTAGCTTACTCTTCAAGTTTTGTGGTTACAAGGGACAATAGATTTTCAAAGACGTTGTTCATTATACACAGGGGTATTACTGTGCCCTTTACAACTTTCCTGCACATACTCATTGTTCAGAATTATCAGACTATCCGTATGTCTCATCTGCAGGTGACTGAAGAACTCACTGTACTCGGTGTCTAGCATTTCAGCTTCGGTTTTGACTGAATGCATGCAGTGGTAACTCCTGTGATCTCACTTGTGCTCCATGACTTTTGCATTCTTTAACTGCAGATGTTCACACTTCTGGATTCGGACCTGTTTTTTTCCCACACAAAAGACTCCATTTCCTAAAACGTGTGTGTGATGGCAAGGTGGAAAGAGGTAAAGCAAAGCTGCTGTAAATCAGTGGTCAGCCTCACTGAGCCCAGGTTTTCCATGGGTAGTCAGCTGAGCGCAGCCAGCTCAGTATCACACAAGCTCAACACATTCCCCTTGGGGCTGCTAATCCTCACCCCACCTTCATTCTCCACACCCCGTTACCAGTCTCTATGGCAACAGCTGGTAGCTGCAAGAGAAGAAGCTTCAAGAGCTACCTTAAAGAACACACAGACAGCCTTGAGCCTCTCATTTGAGAAGCATTGTGGTTTGTATCACCTTCTGGCAGGACAAGCAGGGAATGAAAAATAACCAAAACAAATGAAAAGCAGGCCATTTAACCGAAGCATCCCCCAGCAGACAAAACAAAACCGGTGCCATGTAACACAATGTACTCCTTCCACCCCCTGAACATTGCCCAGAATAGCATCAGTGGAGTTGGAGATGGGGAGTCTTGTGCACTTCTTCCTGATTCCTTCCCTTCTCCAAACTCAAATACATGCACTCCAACCAAGCTACAGCCAGTGCTCAGACTGGAGTAAGTGCTGCCTATTTAGGAGACTCTGGTCTGAGGTGAAGGCATATTTGGGAGAGCTCACCAAATGGTTGATTCCTTTTTTTTTTTTTTTCTTTTTTTCCCACTATAAAAGCACGATAGTTACATTTATAGATGTCAGAATGAACTCTTCCTTCCACTAACATGCCAACCACCATACCCACCCCCTGCAGTCTCTAACTCGACATGATTCAGAGTTGACTGATGTAAATGGAATGGATTTACTTTAAAGGAAAAAATTATTTTTGGCTGCCCATTAAATGTCACAGAGGAAATTCATGGCATGTAGGAAAACAACTGTGTACAGTACTGCTGAGCCAAGACCGTCTAACAACTGTTGTATTCATTAGAGTCTAAGCATAACAACATCTTTAATGAACAGAAAACAGTAAAAAATGTGTTTCCTTGTGATGATACTGTGGTGACATTTTTATTACTTTTAGTAAAGTAATAGCCTTATTTCCTCCTGATTTCTGACATGTATGCAGGCTGGAGTCTGCAGTATTATCTCAGCGCACGTGTAGATCCTGCACACGTGTAGAAGGCCTCAGCATTAGGAAAACAGGTATTACCAAGTGATTTGTTCATCTTTCCAGAACCACGCTCTTTTCCAAGGGTCCCGGTTGCGCCATTCCAGAAGCCAAGGAACCCCAAGCCTGGCTGTTGTGCCACATTCATCCAAACCTCTGCATGCCATTTCCAGATGTCAGCTCTGGCACAGGGAGGGAAGCAAAATACAACAGCTTTGGGGTAGCCTGAAATCCAGTAGAAAGTTGTCCCAAGTCCAGCTCGCCACTACAAGCACACCAGGACCAAAACAGATACTTAGTATCTTTCTGTGCTTCCTTTCCTGAAAGGCGTAGAAGATGCCAGAAAGGCAGAAGGGTACATGTTTTCTATTAGATGGAGCATTTGAGCTTTCCAGGAACAGCAGCTTAGTTTGAGTTTCTGGGTAGAGCTGTGTCATAGTTGCATGACAGCCATGTGTTTTGTTTTGCTTTTCAATCTGAAATGGCATGTGAAAAAGAGATTTATAATACATTGCAATAAAGTCCCCAATTTTTAAACGATTTTCAGCAGAAGAAATCTCCCTGATATTTACTGTCCGCATCTCAATTAAGTGTAGCCAATAAAAGAAACTAAACCCAGTGCTTCACAGAGGACGACTACTCTTCATTTTCTAATTGCTAGTTAAAAAAATGAGAGAAAAGGAAAGAAAATATGGGAAGATAGGTTTTTTGAAAGCTCTTGTGGGATCATAGGATGATTCAGGTGGGAGCGGGGCCCAGTAACTCCCTACTCCAACCTCCTACTCAGGGCAGGGTCAGCTCTGAGTTTAGAATGGGTTGCTCAGGCTTCAACCCGGCTGAGTCTTGAAAACCTCCGAAGGTGGAGAGGGCACCAATTCCTCTGGGCAATTTCATTTTCTCCCTGCTGTCCCTCATCCGCCCATTGTCCACAGCCATGAGGAGCTTGGCTCCACCTGACCGGCACCCCCCTCGCAGGCCCATGGGGGTGCTGTTAGGTGCCCCCGCACGGCTGAACAAGTCCAGCTTGACACGACCCCTTCTGTAAGATCTCCAACTCCCATTTAACTTCTCTGCAGCCCCTGGGAGCGGCAGGCTCGACGGCCACCACCAGAGGCGACCTGCGCGGGGGAAGGAGGCCTTAAAAAAAGATGGCCCGCCTCCCTCCCTGCCCGGGGCCTAGCGGGGAAGACGCCGCGCGGC
>NW_010223557.1:45452-46106 GCF_000690775.1 Eurypyga helias | reverse complement strand
CCCGCAGCCACCATCACCACCCGGCTGCACAGCATCCACCGCCTCTCCCTGCAGCTTCTCCAGGCTGGATTTCCCCAGCCTCGGACGGGAAGAATTCCTCACATAACCCCTTCTCTGGGAATCCCCGCAGCCACCATCACCACCCGGCCGCACCGCATCCACCGTCTCTCCCTGCAGCTTCTCCAGGCCGGATTTCCCCAGCCTCGGATGGGAAGAATCCCCCACATAACCCCTTCTCTGGGAACGGGAAGGTGCCCAACTTCCCTGTGGCCAGTTAAAGAAGATGGCAGAGTCAAATGTGACTCCCAGTGAGGAATGGAAGTGGAGCAGGTAACTTGGAGCGCCTAACGGATGCGATCCTGGCCCTGCAAAGCCATGGCACAGCACGGCACAGCTGGGGCACACGGACCTGTCCCCGTGGCCGTGTCCGTTGCTGCCAGCACTCTCATGTCGGGCCCAAGCCATCATGGGCAACGACGTCTTTCCCTGCTGACATCCCTACCTGCCTGCCAAGGGGTTGTCTCGCTGTGCTTCGGCTGCACTGCTCGGCTCTGCCCAAAAGGGCTGGGGACACCGGGATGGGGACACTGGGATGGGGTTGAGGACGAAGCTCCTGCCAGCACACCCTGGTGACCAGCTGCTGCCTCAGCCCTG
>NW_010223557.1:44659-45402 GCF_000690775.1 Eurypyga helias | reverse complement strand
GAACCCAAACCCCCTTCCTCAGCCCTGTTCCCACAGCACCCTGGCAGATGAGGAGCATTTCCGGCAGCACCAGCAGGAACAGCCATCAACGGTGTTTCAGAAATCCGTTAAACTGTACCCTTACTGCTACTGAAGTGAATACACTTGTAACTGCAGCACTGGGGACAAAAAGGCACTCCTATCCACAGATCAGTTTGCCACTAGGCACCCTACGTGCCTCAAATTTGGGGCCCCATTGCTTCATCCTCGTGTTTGCTTCGCCCATGCATCGGCGGTCACCTGCATCTGCTTGTTGGCTCCAGGGTGGCACAAAAACCAGATTTTAAGTCCTCGCTGTGATCATTTTTTTTTTACTGTTTTAGATTTTTATCTGCTTGGGTAGGTTTAAAATTTTGGGGTTTGTTTAGCATTTGCAAACATTCTACAAGAATCCTCCAGCCGTCTCTCCTTGCTCTAGGCACCGCACCATGAACCTACTGGTAAAGCCCAAGTGAAGAGACCGAAGATGAGGGATTGTTCCAGCCTGTAAACCCCCTGACAATTAAATATACCGCAGAAAGGGCACAGACACATTCAGGCTCCCTATTAGGGAAAACACTCATGTGCTTAGTTTTAAGCATGTGGTTAAATCCATTCTTCTTTGCAAAATCTTTGAGACATGAGCACATGCCAAAGCGCATTCCTGAGGAAGGATGCTTCCCTGAACTGAGGCCGTAATTCATTAAGACCCAAGGTGCATTTAT
>NW_010223557.1:33060-44647 GCF_000690775.1 Eurypyga helias | reverse complement strand
CAGGAATGTGAAAAAAGGGGAGGTGGAAAAAAAGAAAACAAGCAAAGAATTAATTTTGATTTGAAACTGATGTATGGTGACAAGGGGCATTTGGTTTTCTTGAAGTAACTAGAAGTGGGAAGTATTTCAGAAGATATCTAAATAAATCTTTTTAAAGAGGTTTCTCTCTCTCTTTCTCTCCTTTTCCCTCTAATTACCCATGTCTGGTAGTCTTGGATCTCAACCCCTTGTTATTTAAAATACATATTCATGGAACTATATTTTACAGTTGCACTGTTCTGGTTACAAAATAGCTTCTACTTTTCTAGGACATAATTTCATTTTGTTTAGCCAAGAATTCATTAAAGAAGCTATAAATAACCTCCTTTAAATATTTAGCCGTGAATAGAGGGTGGACTGGCATTGATGGCTTATTTTAGTACTAATGCAATATGCTTTAAAAAAAAACCCTCCGCATTTGAGCATGAATCAAGTTAATCATTAACACTTTCAGTGTGATGCTCAGGGTCCGCCTAAAAAGGGAGACTGCCCCCTCCCCGGCGGCGAGCTTGGGGCACAGGAGGGCTACGCGGCTTTCCCGTCAGCAAATCCCAGTTTGCTCCGTATGGCGAGGAGAAGGCAGCCCCGTGGCTTCGGCGGGCTGCTCCCCCGGCCAGGGAGCCCGTCTCACCGCCCGTTCCTGCCCTCCTGCTCCCGCACGATGTGGCGTTTCCTGCCCGGGAAACTACGCCCCGTTCCCGAACCCATACGGGAGGACGACAGAGTTAGAGAGCACCAGTGCCCCCACCTTCAGCAGAGAGGGACAAGTGTTGGAAAAGGGGGATTTGGTGATTGTTTTACCAGAAGAAGCTGCCCCAAGAGCTACTCTGCTGCGAGGGGAGAGCGAAGGCTACAGGCACAGGCGTGGTTTGTTTAGGGGAAAGTGAGGAAATGGCATTAGCTGATGCCCTGCACATGTACAGCCAAGACTGGGAAAACCAGATGCTGGTGGCTCTCAGGCCATGTGGTTAGAGTCACGGATCTGCAGCCAAAAGCAAATCCTGCCTTACACCTCCCAAGTAGTTTTGCCTCACTTTTTACGCTGTGGTTTGATGATGCCAGCTGGGGACGAGCATCAGTTAAAGGTACTCACGACTCCCCTGCCCTCTGCCAACGTTCCCCCTTGCTCCGCACCATCACCCCTCTAACTGTCCTGATGCTGACACGCCAAGGAGATCAGGAAACTCACCGGCTTCAAAAAACCACACACAACCCCTGGAAAAAAAAAAAAAACCGAAAAGCTCCATTCCCTGTCACCATACTAGGGTGGCCCCAACAAAAGCTGTGTGGGCACAGGGGCGGGATGGCAGGAAGACAGGCAGGAGCTGCCGGGCTGGCACCCCTAAAGCCAGGACTGCCCTCAGTCCAGAGCAAGATACACAGAACTGCACCCCGAGTGCTGCACTGCTGCTGCATTTTGAAATAAAGTTGAAGCATTAAGACATTTTTCCTTAGTGCTGACTCCCTCTGGGCATTCCCAAGACAATTACACTGTTTTCTGAGTATACAAAAGAACTAGGAGATTTTGTAATCGGAGTCTGAGTTTATGCTTCTCTCCTTAAGAGCATTCAATTTCCATGGACATTCATTAGCAGGAGGTTAAAACACAATGGCAGAAGAGAATGGACTGCTTTTATGCCCATGTGGTAGTAAACACTTCAAGCCAGAAATGCAAGTTCAAAATAAAAACCTCTCCGTGTTGTTTCCAAATTAGTAGTAAAGCAACAAAAAAGACCCAACTTTCACAGCTTTTTTACTGAAAATTTAATTTTACAAAATACCCTTTTCCATCAAAGAAACTTCCCTGCAATGTACATGAAACCAGCGTTTATAGATCTGTACAGTGAGACATCAGAGAGGTTTGAAAGAAGGAAAAAAACCCTTTTAGCAGACACCTAGCTGCAAAACCTACAACAACGTGAATGCAAGTGTGTCTTAAAATGCTAAAGCAAGTAATGCAATATAACTGGTGAATCTATTTGAAATGTGAAAAGTTTCCTTAAAATGGTCCATATGGTATGCGGAACATCACAGCTGGCACAGAACTGCCTGTATTTAGGTTTAAACACAAAAACAACGTATGTAAGGAACAGTTTTTGAAAAAGAACCCAAGTGCTGCTATCGTAAGGCAAACATATACAAAGGTGCTGACAGCACACAGGGAAACAGACAAAATAAGATGAACACGCGAGTGTTCCAACACTGAGCTTCCTCTTAACGTTGCCAAAAACCCCCCATTTAAAAGATAACCAATGTCAAATTAACAGCGGACGGCCCTGACCTAGCTAGGTGTAACACAGACGAGTTTACATACTCTGGAGAAACGCACAACTAGGCATGAGCACTCCAGCCCCGGGCTGGCTGGACAGGACCTAATTACCCTGTTGCATTCTGGCAGCTTTGAATTTTGAAATCCTCTTGGTAGTTTCTCCTGGTGCTGCGGACAAAACTTCCTCCGATTTGCGCTCCAGAATGGTAGGCAGGACTGGGTGAGCAATGACCGGGTGTGGTATGACGGAAGGAGACAAAGGCTCCTTCTCTATAACAGTTCCAGAGAATGCCTACAACAGAAGAGAATACTCAAAATGAGCTAATAAAATGCAAATGTGAAGCTATGCCCATAAGGTCATTACCCTATATTAGCCTGATTAGGATTGTTATTTCTTTTAATCAAAAGTAAAGAAATATCTTTAAATCAATGATTGTTCCTTGCATAAGTAACCAAATCGTAATTAACCCCAAAATACAGCTCGTTCAAAGATGACTGAATGAAAGACAGTGTCTTAAAAGTACTACTTAATCTCATTCCTATTGCACAAATGATCTAAAAATTTGCTTCCTCGCTGACACACGCTCAAGAAATAAAACAGCTGATGTAATATATAGTTTCATTTTGGCTAAGAAATGGAGAGGTTTTGCAAAGTTGGAGTATGTCACCATTTCCATCATACGTCATATTTTATGACTTAATATATTCTAATTGCATCAAGCTGACACACTGCATACAAACTGGCAAGCACGTACTTTGTTTGTTCTTTTCTCCTTACCAAATATGATCAAAAAATGGTGAAAGCAATTTATGCTTAAGAGAACGGCAAACTTGCTTCGAACTATTTCCCTCTACAAAAGTTCTAATAAAAACATTTAATGTTTAAAAATTATAATTTATATGCAGCCAATCACATGACAATCCTTTTTAACTTAGAACTAAGAAACAACCATGATTCTTGGAAAACATGGGGAAAAAAGCAGCTCGGAACCACCCCTCATAAACATGTTTAAGAACCAATCGCCCCACTTTGCACTGGAAACAGAAAATTCTGAATGCCTCAGGACAGGCGGAAGCAGTTTACTTCCAAGGTTTGGTGCTCACTCGATTTATTAACTATGCTTAGTTCTGCTTTTTCATAACTTGGTTACCAAGAAAAACAAAGCAAAACAAACCAGCCGTTCTTTTCTTGCAGGACATGCAAAAAAAAAAAAAAAATCCGTGGTTTTTTTGTTTTTTTCTGGTCCAATAGCCAAAGCATGCCTAAAGCCCTGCCCGCACACAACTCCCCTGTTCTAACAACACGGTCGTTTTCAAAAACAGGTAAGCAAAATACAGTGGTAAAATGGAGAAATAACGTATTTTGAACACCCACAAAAATAATCAAAAGCAGAACAACGGCCTTTAAGGCGGCATGTCTTCAACAGGAGCGTTTGACTCGCTCTCCTCCAGTTACTTAGATAACACATTATATTGCAGAGGATAATCCTGCCACGGTCAGAAAACGGACTAACAGGTAACGTCTAAAGCGTACTTAGATGTTCTGTAAAAAGACAGCAAACATTCCAGAAAGTACACAATGTGAAGTGCTAACTCTGCAGATGGGCCTTCCACCACGAATCTTCACACCCTGCCTGCGTTCGCCTGTAGCTGTTTGTATGACAAATGGCAACTCACAGGAACTTTCATGAGGAATTCAGGTCTGGTCAAAAAAAAATCTTCTAAAAATAGCATTTTCATTGAACTTACCCACTGCATTGGGAACTCCTGAAAACTCAGCTTCATCTAGTTCGACAAGATTAGTGTAAATTCTTACAAAATAAAACTGAAGAATACTCTAAGCCATAAATTCCAGAGCAGTGGCTACATTTAATTCTCGTACTCCTCCAGTCACTAAGCAACTGTACGTTTTCTCTTACATTGTACAGTCTCTTCCCTTTACGATGAAGCCCTGAACTTCCCAAACGTGTGAAAATAGATTTGTTTGGCATCACTGACGGCCCTAGTGTGGAATAGCAGGAGAAGAGGTGTAATGCTTCCTTCCACAGGGCAATTCCTCTGCCTTTGGCAAGTCCAAATAATCACTAGGCTGATATTTGTGTGTTTTAAAACTTAAAAGCACCACCTGGAACCTAACTGTCTAGTAGCTGCGCAGCAGAATGTAGAGAAAAGACAGGTTACAGAGAATTCTCCAGGTCTGGGGAAGGCCGCCTGACTCGCCTCACCCGCTCTGCCCCTTGGATGTGTGTGACAGAAGCTTGTCACTTGGTAATGTCCTTCTGAAGCAAACTAGGTAGGAGTTAGAAAATTATTTTAAAGAAATCAAACTGATGGTATAGGCAACTACAATCATTAGATTTCTCGCTTTTATCCCTGCCAGCAATCAATAATTAATTAAAAACTGTACCTCGGTTGTCCCTGAAGAGGGAGGAAGCTTTTTCGGTAGCTGCTGCCCCTCCTCCTCCTCTTCCTCCAGTATGCCTTCGCTGTTGTCACTCTGAGTAGCTTCATCACAGCTAATACTCCTCTGAACTCCTCGTCTGTCATCAAACTCAGCAGCACTGTTCTCACTGGTATCGCTACAAACACTGTTCTCTCTGCTTCGAGACTTCAAAATTGATTTACGAGGGACATATTCTCCATTCACAACATCAACAAAGACTCTATAAAGGAAAATGTTAGCTTTAATAAACCATTTCAGGATCAGATGACAAATTTACAGTGATCTTGCTTTGTCTTTTGTACAAATTAATTATGATGTGCTTTTCCAACTTTTTCACCGCAGAATTACAATACTGTACCTTTAGAGGCATTTTATTTACCAGTGTACAAGAATCAATTCTGCAGAGCAAACACTGTTATGCCCTTTGTTCAAGCATTAAGCTGGTTCACTCCTTCAGCAAAAAATGCATAGCTCTTTGAAAAGTGTCAGAAAACAGAACAGTGTGAGTTACAAAAAGTTAGGAAAAAGGTAAACTAGGTGATTGTCAGGGTTGTTTCTGTCAGAAAACGGAAGGTCACAATGACAGAAGGTTTTCTAGAATTAAGTCCTTGTCAAATGTAGAACATAAAAACAAATACTTGAAACATTCATTGCACATAGAAAAGATGAAGCTTTTCCTGTTAAGTGCCATAATCTTCTGCTTTTGGTTAAAAAAAAAAAAAAATCAAAAATCAGCTTTTAAGATCAGATCAACACGAAGACACTTCTCAGGTATTAACAGACTGTAAACTGACAAAGGCCTCTTCCTACAGTTTGTCCTCCATCTCCACGACTGAAAGAAGTCAAGGGTGGGTGAGGAGAAAGAGAGGCATTAGAAGACACTGACAATTTTACTGAATTCATAAAGGAGAAGCCCAGTGACTGGATGAGTTTTAAGGGTGTTACTTGTTTCTTAACAGCTTTATTCACCAGGCACTCATGGGAGCACTTGCATATCTCTACAGAAGGTGGAGTTCCTTTCCAGAGCTCAGGGAGAGCACCATGAAAGACTCCTTTACCTCATCTTTAGCCCCTGCAACTGGAATTGCAGGATGGGTTTTAACTTTTCACACTCTGTGACACATTTTTAAAGATGTTTAGGTGCCTGAATACACCGACATACAAATGCAGTGTGATCTTCACAAGCACTTAATCAACCAATCTAATAGGTGTCTACGTTCATCTTTACAAACCTAAATACTTGTTTTAACTCTCCTGCTGCCTTAGTTCGGTATTTAGTACTAGTCCTCTGAGCCCAACATTGTTTTTCTAGCGCTCTGAGTGTGACTGTTCTACAGGTGAGCGCTTCTTTTTATAGAGAATAGAGACAGTGATGGCCTGAAATCGGAGAGAGAGAAGGCAAGAGAAACTACGCAGAGGAAGACCTGAGTGTATTCTGAAGATACTGGAAGGAAGAGACAAAAACCAGCAACTAGTAACTGGGAAAGGAGGAGTGTTACAAGATCTGGTCAGTTGTGTTTGAACATGAGCATGGAAGCAAATGATGTGGCATTAACCAGAATACATCACAAACTGCTGCATTCCTTTATGCAGGTGATATGGACTGATAAATTTACCTCAATTTCAGAAGCTCTGAAAGATCAGACAAACGAGGAATTGCCAGTTGGAAAAAGAAATTCTGAGCTCAGAAATGTTTTATGGATATTAAAGCACAGCAACCAAGCAGAAGCCACACACTTTCGTTTTTAAGTAGTGAATTCGGTTCCAGCCGTTTCTTTCAGGGAACAGTAGGCTCGGTTTCATATTACAGGTGAGCAGAAATGACAAGAGAAGGTCTGCTAAGGGGAAGGCTCACGTGCAAATGCTGTGAATTACACACCGGTAGATGTCTGCTGGGGTTTTGATGTTAGGCAGTTCTGGCGTGGCATGGCCATTGCCATTGCTGTTCTTCCTTTTACGCTTGGCCTCTTCTTTCTTTTCACTGAATTTCAAAGTAGTATTTTTTCCTGTGTTTATTCTTACCTGAAAATTGAACACAAATGAAGGTCTAGACCATAAAATCAAATATCACCGGGCTGCACATCAACCGACTTCTGACATTCTCCTATCCAAGCGACTGGGGACTACGAGGCACAGGTAAGTTAACGCATGAACGGTAACATTCATCATGTGAATTGTTTACTCTTTACTACTCTTACTATTCTTTACTATTTGCACTAGGCCAGGGCATTTTTTTGCACTAATATGCTTACTCAATCTCTGCTCAACAGCAGAGCTGTTCAACAAGCAACTTCAAGTCAAGTAAAAAGTAATTTTAAAAAACTCCTAGATGGGATACTACCTTTTACAACAGCCTGACGCCAGAACAGCATGGTCTACATTTGAAGATCATTTTGTCAACACCATATTTAAAACTGCAGGATTTAAACTGTGGATTTCAGGCATTCCAAAAAAAGAAAAAACCCCAAATACATGTCACCTACAGTCAGCATTCTGCATTATCTACATTTTAGATATGGTATGCATGTTTTATGCAATTTCTTGATAAAAAGATAAAAATAAAAGTACAAACCCTTTTAGGTTCAACAGTGTGAGAGAAAAAAATAGTTGGAACAGAGCTATCTCCAACATCTGTGTCATCTTCATCATCACTGTGATAATAAGTAGAGCCATTAATGTGGCCTCCAAACAAGTCTGAATTTGTTACTTCTGTATGGAAGTTGCCCTGAGTAATAGAGTCTTCTGCTCTAGACGTCCCATTCAGATCTGTCCTCTTATCTTCTTTCTCCTCTTCGGAGGAGGTTGTATCTTCTCCATTTGTCTCAGCTGTATCAGACATCCTGTGAAACGAAAAATACCGTAGTGAACTGAGGCAATTCCTACTCTTCAGTGACACAGGTACAAGAAACAATGAACAAGCCTGTACATCATTTTCTTTACCCAGGCACTATATTTTTATCCAGATTGTAGAACCACTTTTACGCACCGTAAGAATTATTATGTCCTTTCCATGTCAACTGGAAATACCAAAACTGTGACATTCTGGTTAATGACATACATATTTAGGATCCGAATAGATCTAGCGATGTCATTAAACACTAAATGTGTAACTCCCACATAGCAAAGGATGGATTTTCCTAGTCTGGGGAAACAGGTTTTACTTCCCCCTTTTCTATCATTTCAAGAACAAACACTGTATTTCTGGACTGCTGTGGTTGCACAGAGGCAGATTTTAGCACCCTTGGCCCTGCAGTGCATGCTTTGTCCATATTCCACCCTTATCCCACCTATTCTAATTGTAACTTCATCACTCTAGCCAGCTATCTGCACTTAGGGCGAGATCCTTTGTTTACAAACAGAATGACACCCCTGTAGCTTTCTGAACCCCAAACCTGAATGAGCCTCAGCAGGACTCTACCTGTCCAGTTCACCAAGTATCTCCTCTTGTCTCTCGAGCTCTTCTAAGCGGGCCCACAGTTCCTCCTCTGACTGAAAACGGCCCATTGATTTTGTATCGCTTCCATTAGCTGGAAAATCTACCTCAAAAACGTCTGATACTTTTGGCTTTGAATGAGGTTTGTGCGCAGTTCGGTATTTTCCTGTGTAGCAAAAAATAAGAGGCAATTACTAAAGCGATTGACACACACCAAAAAAAAATCTAAAAACATTGGGGGGGAAAAGAAAACCACAAAGGAATTGAGGAATATGGGCAGAACGTTTTCCATTTCAAATTATTGTTTAACTGTTTAAGTGAAACTGTCAATGAACCAGAGCACCCAGCACAGGAGAACAGCCTCCGGATGGTACAGAAATACCGAGGCAAAGCAGGGATGTTTACTTACAAAGCAGGAGACAGTGATCCTCTGACAGTTTTATTACAACGTGGGGTTTTTTAACCTCTTGTGCCAAATAGCAGACTATGATTTGCTCCGATAGACGCTAACACGTGAATGTGACATTTGCTCACTGTCCCATTAATAGCACACTTTATGAACTGGGAATGCAAACCTACTTTGTACTTTAGCTCATTTTGGACAAAGTCACCTATATTTAAAGAGCAGAGTCTTTCTGGTTTGGGTTGAATTTTTTTTTTTAATTTACAATGAAGACCATTAAAAATGATCTCCAGAGTCATGTGGAAAATCTGACCAAAATCCAGGCATTATGAGTCACTTATTGTGGTGAAGAAGTTCCCCTCTGAAAAGCATACAAAAGCCTGCCTTTCAAAAATGATAAGGATAAACCCCTTTAAAGCTTCAGAGGTGACCCGAGATACACACTTGTGAGTAAACGGTAGTCACCGACAAGTTCTTGCTGGCATTTAAAAGCTTTGTCACCTAGCAAAAAGCTGCATCCATTGAGGATGGGGAATACTTTTTACTGTTTGAGTGCTGTCTAGCACACAGGGAACAGACCACCTGCCAACAATACTAATGCCTTAGCCCTGTCCGTGTGAAGGGCAGGATGCTGCTTTACTCCCCCTTCTCCCCGAGATGACCGGCTGCTCCTACGAGCACCGCCTGTTTCTGCCCCGTCCCAGGCAGGTTCCTAAGGGAAGTCCTCCGCTCCCTGCCCATTGCCCCCCCTACGCAGCACCTGCACCTCTTCGCAGGAGTTAGGACCTTTCCACCACTGCCACAAACACACCCAACGGTTTGTCTGTACAGTGGCACTCCAGTATCTCTACAGGTCTTCAGGAAACTCTGCTTTATGCATCTAATCAACAGTAATACAATGCCTTTGTTATTCAGCCTCCTTCAAGTTTTAAAATCTCTTTCTATTAACCAATCGTGTGGCCACTTTTTTATATTTTAAGAACTCATGGCTTAAAGATATCCTTATTCAAATACGTCAGCTTATACTTTAATCCCGAGTTAAATACAAATTCAATAGCAACATTAAAAGCAAACAGGTGACTGTAAGTAACGGTGGAATGTGTGTCCCCTGCTCTTCCACAGGACAGCATTTTTCATCATCTCATTAGGAAACGGCTGAAATGTATTTTATTGAGGTTTGAATATAAATTGAGGTAAGCCAAGCAATCAGAGTAGCTTGTGAGGACTTCATTTGGTACAATTACAAAATTAATAAATAAAATTTGGAAGGATTAGTTAACAATCTATTTCAATTTGATTTCCAGATTGTGCCCTCCCAATTTCTTTCTCTTACCCTTCAGTATTAACCACTGATTTGACTACCAAGGTAAGCACACGGCTTCCTGACCGCCACCACCACTTCCACATGGCAGTGGTTCTCCCTCCTAATTCTAACAAAACTTCTGTCAGTGAGGAAGCCAGGTCAGATCTCAAAGACAACAGAGGACAACCACCTGCTGCTTCAATATCCACTATGCTCACTCACTCTTACTACCAAGCACCACCATTAACTTTATACACTAACCAAAAAAAGTGAAATATTAAAATCCAAAAAAATGGAGCCAGCAATAAACTAATGAGATGCTCAGGCTACTGGTGTTTGTCTTCCTCAGAAATACAGCCCATTTCCATGTGAACAAAACCACCCCCTAGCCTGATCAAGCCCGGTCTGTCTCAAAATAATCGCTAAATTGTTCTTTTAGCTAATTCTCTCTCAATCTCAGAACAGATCGGGGCTGAGAGAAACTGTATGTAATTCCCACTCACGTATTTTCATAAAAAATTAAGATGATTTCAGAGGACAATAAAGATGATGAAAGCTTAGGATACAATAAAAAGCTGTGCAAAGGCTGACCTGGCATCCACAGCATGCTGCTCTACTCACACTGTTACGATGGGATACACTTCCCAGAACGTTACTCCTCCTATTTTGCAACGATGTCTACCCATAGTAGAGACACCCCCTTAGTCAGCCTTGGCATATAAAGAATATTGTGATTTCTTCCAGCAAAACAGTGAACTGCCCAGCGTAGCCCTCTGCAAATCACAAACTACCACTCCTCCTCCAAATGCCCAAATGCTGCTATTTTCAGACTGTAAAACTACTTCTTCCTTCACCTTTTCCTGAGCCTTACCTACCAAGCACCACTTCAGATACTACAGCAACTGTCCAATTCCTTAGCACAACTATCTCTGTTTCCCAGTGTCCTCTCCAGAAACCCTCAGGAAGTACCTGACTTGGTACATCTGCTGCAATTGTTCTCTCCTTTGTTCCACCGACAGCAGTGAACCACCCCAGTGGATGACAACATTTACCTTGCCCCTTTACATCTCATCCCTGTCTGTGCTTCTTCCCCTCCCTGCTGACACTGCTCACAAGTAACGCCAAATCAGGGAGAGCACGAGTCTTCTCTAGTATTTCTTCCGTTGTAAAACTCACGCTTCACTGCAAAAAATTTCTCCTCTAGTTCCCTCTCCAGGAACCAGCCTATTTTATTATCTGACTCTTCCAGAAAACTTCAAACTCCCAATGAAGATTCTTCAGAAAAAAAAAATATCTCCCAAATATGTTTAGCTGATGTCTACCAAGGGGTATCACAGCACCCCATAATGAAACCGAGGGACAAAATCCTTCTTACTTTCAGATTAGTAACTTTTAACGTGAATAAAGCAGTTTTTAAAACGTGAAATATAAAGTGAAATGAAGTAACTTAGTCAATTCCACATAAGGAGTACTAATCCTACATAAGGAATATTTTGCTTACTGGTATTTCAAGACGGGTATTATTACATCATTTACCTTTTGTTTCAATGCTATCATCTTCAATTTCTTCTCTTATGTCAACAAAATCACCTGCAGCCTAATTGGAAAGATGGAAAGTTAGGATTATTAAAGGCACTGGTTTATGCTTATTAAGAGCCTGGATATTTTTAAAATAATGCACAGAAGCACACGCAGTT
>NW_010223557.1:0-27500 GCF_000690775.1 Eurypyga helias | reverse complement strand
AGAGGACACAGCTCCTTCCACACGCTATCAGGGCACAACTCCTCCGAGAGCCGCCTTGTCCTCCGTCAGACCCAGCAGCGATCACCTCTCACAGGCGGATTTTAGTCTTGGGTTAATTCCCATCAACATCATCCACAGCTTTTTTCGGTACGTAACACACCCTCCAAAACCCAAATCAAGGAGAGGTGGCTATAGTTTTCACGCAAAATGCTCCCATCTGTGCTTTCAGCTCTTGAAGGTAGCCTCAATATACATAAACGTCTAGCTTGAGACCAATTTTCCTCAGGCTTTTATTTTACATTCATAGTAAATGTGATGCTCAGCTGTTTCTTAAACACCACGAGTGTCTCAGTCGTTGCCTGTATATCTAAATATTGTTCAACAGCCATCTAGGTTACGCTGCTTCTGGAGCACCAGCTTGCGAAGCTGCTTTTCCGGACGGGAGCACGCTGGTTTGCTCCCTCAGGTAAGGACACCGCACAGTCACACACTCTGTTTTATTTTCAGACGCTGTACGAGCGTTAACTAATCTGCCCAGCACCCTGCAAAGGAGGTAAGTATTACTCTCTCCTATTTTACAGATGAAGAAACAGACAGTTTAAGTGATTTGCCCCGGGCCACACAGCACGTCAGCAGACAGCTGGGATTACCGCAACGCTCCGTCCCCATGTGCGGGCAGCCGGGGCTCCCGGTCAGCCAGAGGGAGACCTTCCCATGGCCAGGCCCCTCAGCCAAGAAGGGGTCTCCTGGAAAAGGGCTCATGCACGTTTCTGCAGGGGCAGCTCAGGGTTTCGGGTTTTAAACTTGCCACTGCACATCCAAAAAGCCCCCAGCATCATTCCCTGAATTTTAAAATGTATCGTATCTAGCGAGAAGCAATTCACTTCACAAACTACAGGGGGTTTTTATTCACTGAGACCCCCAGAAAAATACCAGTAGAGTATGAGAGGCTCCATAGTCTCCTCCTCTTACTACCCTGTGGTTTAAGCTTCTTACAGCCTTTTAAGAGGGATTGAACCAGAGGCTGTTGTCCAACTTTGTCACATCCAATAATGTGAGAAAAGTCTGACATGGCTTTCAGGTGAACCCGAGTAGTTCCTATTTACATTCTCGGCTAAACCGCTTGGAAAGACAGTTCAGTGGCACACACAAGCCAGAGTCGCAAGCACTGTGCTCCAGGACCGCCAAAAGGAGAAGATATGCGAGTCAGGAATCAGGATGTGTAGATTTCCCCTACGCAGCAGCCTCTGAGTATTTACAGGCAGGGAGATCTCTTCACATGTAGATCACTCTCTCCCAGCTCCCTTATTAGTCTGAAAGGACAGGACTGGATTTCCTCACGCCAGGATGAGCCATGTTTAAGAAGCAGCCCTCGGCCTGCAACATATACACCAGCAAAGGGAGAAAATAATTGGGGACCACATTTCATATTGTAAAATGAAGTCCACCGAAGCCAGAGATTACAAGACATGACAACGTACTAATGCCAAACTGACACGAATTCTCATCTATGCATTCTGGCTTTAATGGGTTAATTAGCTTGGCTGGATACAAATTTTAATTATCTGAGTTTGACATTAATGTCCTTGGAGTGTTGTCTATAAGGATTTGGGGAATCATAGACATTATTTTAGTTACTTCTGGAAACTGCGTGTTACACTGGGATTTAAATAGTAAGAACAGACAAGAATAGTGAGAACAGGTTGATCTATTTTGAAAAGTCAGACTTTGTGAAACAGGACAAACCGAGGTGAACCTGGAGCCTGGTCTACCTCAGTAGGTTCTTACTCCTGGGGGAGTCTCGTGGACATAACGTAGAAGAAAAACACTGGACAGTTTGGAAATAATCTCCTCTGAGGACAGGCGACTGGACAGAAAATTTAGATTAACAAAGTAGTCCGTATGCAATTGAGATTTAGAGTTAAGATTGCTTCATCGCCTAACACAGTTTCTCAAGCAGAAGGTAACCAGTTTTAAGATGGTTATATATACACCGAGTGTTTATCCAAGCCAGGGAACAACCACCTACCCCAATTACTGACAGCGGCTCAGTTCCTCCGGGGTGAGAACCAAGCACGTGCACCTCGAGGCAGTAACTCAGCCGTGCTCACTCTCCATCATCCCATTTCAGGTGCAGAAGGGAAGTTACACAGGCAGACCACAACACAGCATTTTGCACACAAAATCTTTGATCGGCATTTCTAGCACAAGTACGACTGACCCCTGAACAAAACAAGAATACCTATCACGCAGTCTGTTAATGGACCATGTTAGTATTATTGAGGCCGGAGGTAAAGTGCCATGCAATGTAATTCCACTTCTGAATTCTTTGGAGACGGAAGGTATTTCCTTGCAAAAGTACACTGCTACAGTACAATTACAAGTACTGTTAATGGGTTGAGTTATGGCATGCTATTTTAAGGGCGTTACTTATTTTCTTGCTTTTAGGGTCTGCATAAGTAGATCATTCATCTGAGGATTTTTAACTGTATTTCAATAAACATACAGTTAATCCTCAAAAAAATATTTTTAGCCAATAATCTTCCAACAAACTATCACAGGTTATTTGAAACAAGTAAGATCTGCAGTTCTGCAGAAAGTAGCATCTACTAAGAGTTTCTCAAAACACCCTCCTCTGAGTTTTTTTATTATTTTCTGTTCATTTTTCTAGAGATGTATTTAAGATTCTAAAGAGAATCCTGATTGCTTTTTGTGTATATGAATTTAAGCTCTCTTTGTGCTTGCAACAACATAAATAAACCCATTCTTTATAACAGCAACTGCACTAATTCTTTAAAATGCGATGCACCCCTTTGTGCAGTAGCTTTGAGCCTTTATAGACAAGCGTCAGTCTGTTTTCCATGTTCCTTTGGCATCAAAACCAGTCATTTGGATTTTCTTCTGTAAAAATTTGTGAAGATAATTTGGCTTTAGGAACACTAAATAAATGCAACACATTCCTCTCTTAGTTTCACACACCTATATAATTGCTACAATTACATGAATACATTTAAATCCCTCCTAAATGAAGGAGGGTGGTACCACAACAACTCCGTTTCCCACTAAGAATTACAAAAAGGTAGCGGCTTCTTTGAACCACTATATGTAACTTAGAGAAAGGAGTCTATTCTCCTTACGTTCTTCCACTGTGTTCTGGTTAAAATACCTAGCCTGTGGTCCTGCGAGAAACCAAACACCCCCTGGGAACGGCAGAGCAAATTTAGAGCACTTAGCACTCCACCGCATCAGCTCCTAACTTAACAAGGGTAAGGAAGGGACTGATGGAGGTTATCCAACTAAAGAGTGATCATCACAAAAAACGTTAAAAAAATGTTCCAAAGCACAAAACAGAAAATTCTCCAGCACACAGAAAAAGGCAAGATTTTTTTTTTTTTAATAAAGCAACAGCTAGGTTTCTTTGTAAAATTGCCTGCATTTTTTTGTTCTTTTCCCCAAAAAAGTGAGTAGGCAAGTTTGTGTTACATTCTTTTTGACTACAAAGGAAGTTATTTTCACCCTTGGATGAAACATTAAAACCTCTAAAGGCCTCACTCATTCACAGAGGGGAAATGGAAAGCCTTCCTATCATATATTTTGGAGACAATATCCTTTTTTTCTGGAAATGCTGATAAGGAACAAATTCAAACTGGTCCTCATCCGCCTGGATCATCTTATTTATTAAAAACAATGGTATCTTTTAAACCCTGTATACTAAGCTATCGGTCAATTTTGATTGACACAAATATTTGTATTAAAGGTTACATACTGCAATTTACAATTGGGTACTATCACAATACTGTATGGTAATGTAATCAGTATTTTCACTTCATGAATTCATTTGCAGCATGACACTGCAAGGGTATTCTTACATATACTGAAGACACAATTGCTAAGTAGTTCAACAATTCTCCTTTAAGTGGGATTTTTTTTTTTATCTGATAAATTTTTAACACAATAAACCCACTCCTAGTTCTGTGTGCATGTTTTAATTTCCCACCTTTTAAAGTGTTTAGACACTTGGAATACCTAGCATACAGAATTAATCCACAAATATTTACAAGAAAAATCTATTTAATTTCTTTCTATAGTAACTACCACAGGGACTATTGTAATGAAAAATTTCCCATCTTAAAGAATTAATGCGATTACTGATATAGAGAAAAAATGTAGTTTATATCATCACAAACACGTAAAAGATATAATCCCATATTCACAAAAAGAATCTTTATTCCCTCTTTGAATTCTGAGACAATACAGTCTTGCCTTGAGGAGAACAGAAATATTATGAAGTACCTTAAGCAAGATAATTGTAAGAGAAAAAACTACAATTGCATTATTGTTGCACTAAACTGTGACATACTTAAAAAGCTAATTTCTTTTATTATAATGGAATTTGGTGTGCATATCCTTTAATCTACTTCACTATTTCTTCATATTTTTTACACACAAACACATGTGTAAACTGTTTCCCATTATCTGTACTACCTGGTTTAACAAACTGCAACAGATTTAAAACAATTAAAAATATACTTGGCAATTCCATAAACTTCACTAGACTTTTTTCACCGTTTTGGAACTAACTGAACGTCTAGGATGTCACAAAAATGTGCAGCAAATTAAAGATCTACTTCAACTCAAATATTATTCAAGAAGACACGATCAATATTTTATGAAAAAATAACATTTGATATGAGTGACTGTCCCAAATTTTACAAAATACATTGCAACCAATCACAATGCTGCACAGTTTGCCTCTCAATCAAAAGCTAAGCAAACAAAAATGTATTCCCAAAATAAGGCTTTCTACTGCTATGTCAGTTAAAGTGCATCTACTTTTAAAATTCAGTATAGTCACCCTTCAATTATTCCTTTCAATTAAATAAATTTTAACCAAGAAATTAATCTGCTGTGTCTGGGCATTTCTCTATTCCAGAGAAGCAAACATTTTTTTCACTCATTCTCCTTTAAAGAGCAAATTTAACAAAACTACTAAGACAAAAAGGATGACCTAATTAGTATTAAGTAATATTTAAAGCTTTTATAAATAGTACTCCCTAACTTCCCAGGCTTTATGCTCACTGATATTGTTTGACTTATCTGGCACTGTTACTGCCTAAGCATGCAAATTCGTATTGTCCATTCCTGTAGGCATCCAACATACACAGAAGGAATCAAACTGTAAAGAAAATTTTCTGTGAACCTTGATTAAATTAACTGTTAGGGCAGCGGTGCCCTCAAGGGCAAACAGGGTCATCCCTGGTGACCAGAGGTCTTCAGTGGGCAGACCCACACAAAACTAGTCAAACGCCGTAAGGAAAAACCCCCAGAAGCAGCATAAAACACACTCATAAGGGAGTGAGTCACAGAAATCTCCTACTCTTTTCTACCTAAGAGCCAGTCTCACTAGAAAGCTTAAGCCCTAACAAATGCTGTCCTACGCTTGACCTCTCAGGAGAGCGGGACACAAGATATGGTAAGCAATGAAAAGGTGTGTCTTGTATCTATTTCCTTATAACCCTTTATTTCTGTTAAAGCATCCCATTATTAGTGCTATACTCATTAAGTCCATTTTGGTTAGTGCAACAGATCATCTAGTTATGAAAAAATACCTATTGAAATTAAATAGAGTAATATTGGCTAAAAAAAAATGTAGGCCACTGGAGGGGAAAAAAAAACCATCAACAAATATTGCCAGCTTTCTGTTCAGGAAGCAATTTCAGCATGAGCCTTTCTTTGCTCTGGTCAGACCCCAATTCCTGTGTATCAAAGCCTTTAAGCACACGCTTAAAAAAGCTTTGCTGTGTTAAGGCCCTTCCGAGCGGCACACAGGACATTCGGGACTGCTTGCAGTGTAATCCCCTGCAGTAAGCATGCCCTCTTTTCCAGTGTGTGTGACCTACTCACAAAATTTATGTCCAAAACAAAGAGATTATGCACTGAAAATCGAGTCTCGTTGTATCAATGCAAGGCTAATGCCCAGTAGACATCACCCTGTAAACTACGAAGCCCCCATGCTCACAAAATGCCAGTGAAATCAGAAGTCACACCTAGGAAAACAACTAAAGTGCAATACACAAAAGAGAATTTGCACTAATACTTATGAAACAGCAGTCTTTCACATTTGTGACACGAGTGGCCAATTCACATTGTGTAGCAATGGCCTACGGGTCTTTCATGTACGTAACTTTTTTCCTAATTAAAATAAACTATAAAATCACCAGTACTCTCAGACGCACCCATTTTATGTGAAAATGGTTGAGAGAGTTTGTCAGTTGTATTTTTAAAAGGATAAAAGTACATCTGTGAAAGAAATTTTGTTGTTCAGAATCATATGTACACTAATATGGCTTCTGTCATCCAAAACTGAAAATAGCCCTTTAAATAAAAAGTTTTTAGTTAATATCAGTGTTTTGGAGCCTCCCACTGGCAGCCATCACACAGCTGAAGTGAACTACCAGCTGAATGGAGGGTTTATATCCAGCATCAATGACTATTTTGCTTTAAAAGAAATTAGTATTTCTGAGTTCGTATTTTAAATGCAATTTAAAAGATCATAAAGGAAAGAATCCAGCATTTATTGTATGTCTCCCAGCAGACTACTTAATGTTCAAACATCTACTATGCAAAGGTCAAATGATTTCACTGAATGTAACAGTGACAAAAATATTCTGCAGCTCTGAAAAAAGTATCAGATGATCAAGGAAAAAAATGTGGACTGAGATCTTGCAAGAGTCACAATAAATAATGTAGATTCAGTTCAGTAAGAAAGAGAATTGCAAAGTTGTGTCAGGAGAACCAGATTAAAAAAGATAATAGGTAAAATACAAATTACATACTTTTGCCAACATTCTGCAAATAGGAATATTTTAAAGTAATACAGCAAATGAATTTTTATTAAAAAAAAATTTCTTACGCAAATATTGCTTGCACAGAACTGAAAATAAAACCCCAGCTATTCAGATGGGGAACCTCTGAGGTTGTCTGCTGCAGGCAGCGACATGGATAGTCGAACTCAAACAAAAATCCAGTGTCAACAGTTGTGGTAGCTGTAACATACACAAGGTAAAGCTGCAGTGAGCACTCATTCAGGAATGAGGCAGATTACAGGTAAAACCAATACGAAAAAAATTTACTCAAATGCATATCTGAAGCGAACACCAAAGGCCAATAGTACCAATTTATTTTCCATTTTATTGTGCTTTTCCTTCCTTGACATTTACATCAAATATTCCAGGCTCTCATCCTTTCTAACATGAAGAGGTTCCGAAGCACGCCACACACACCACTTGCTGGTGGCTTTGGCTCTTGGAAGCCAGGATCTCTCCATCAACTAAAAAGAGCTGGAAACAAAACCAGGAGTTCCCTCTCTGCCCCTGTGACGTGCTGCTAGGCAGAACAAATTTGGTGGTCACCAACAACACCTTATCTGGGGAGATCCCGTGGATCTCTCCACACCAATGGATAGCAATGTCGAGGGCAGGAGGCAAAATGTAGCTGAGCAGCAAGTGAGGGAAAAAAAAAAATAATACAGCATTTCTAAAATTAAAAAAAAAGTGAAAAGGGGTTTTTAGATTGGTTTTTCTTTTTTTACTTTTGTGTATAACAAAGAAATCTTAACTGATCTTGTATTCTAACATCTAACATCAAAACCTGAATTTTGGTAACTTAATCTGATGTATCACTGAGGGGGGAAAAAAAAAGCTCCGGCTAATTAGACACAGCCAATAGAATACCAAGTAAAGATGGAAAATAAGATTCTGAACGGGACTTCTGTTAGCAAGGTTACAAAAATAACCCAGTGTAGATCCTACTAATTTTATATATTAATACACAGATACATAATTTTAACTATTATGTTCAGAAACATACATACGTTTTTTCCTGTGCTCAACCAGCGCAACAGCCTGCTTCGCTGAGCATTTCGAAAACCAGTTGTCCCCAAGCAGAACAGTAACCTCATTGGTGTGGACAAGTTTTCCTGGCATGAAGGCAAGAGGACCAAAAGGTACCTGTCAAAGGCACAGAAGAAGCTGCTGAAAATCACTAATGAAAATAAAACCTAGACAGTCATTCACATCTTACTTTAAAAAAAAAAAAAGTAAATACAGAGTTAAAGAAATAAAAATTCTACTCAGTTACTTAATGACTAACCCTTCATAAATATTCAAATGACCACATCCATTTGAATTTAGTACTGTATTTACAAAATGAGAGAAGTGATATTTAACTGGACAAGTTATTTTGTCACACAAAACTACAGTATAGTGGATGCTCACATGGAAAACAAAGTCACTTAATCCTAACGTGTAAGCCTTCATGATAAAAATATTGTCATTTAGGTGAGTTACACATTCGTTGTGCACAGACTACATTTATTTCCTAATAAAAGCAAGTTTAGCTTTGCTAAAATTTTTTAAATACTTAAACAGGTATGGTCAACTCAAAAATTAGTTGCTTTTCTCAGTATCTATCTTCCTAACAGTAAGTACCTAGAAACCTCAGGCTATGTTTGGGGGCCTACTAGCAGGATCACAGACTGTGCTTAATGCCCCTTGGTTTTACCATTCAGCAGTATGCAGACCTCAACCTCCAAGCGATGCTCCACCAAGCAACCCCCATCCCCTAATGACCCTCCAGGCACAGGAACAATTCATAAACCCAGAATACTTCAGATAGCAGTACATGGGTGATAAACACGTTCTGTAACTTTAAGAGGTGCTTCTTAAAACCTGTAACCCCCAACTTAACACGTCTTACAATGTATTACATCGGTTTTATGAGTCAAGAACCTCAGGGCAGGGAGGAGGGTGCACAGCAACTCACTACCCTGCACTTAAGAGAGCAGACTTTGGGCTCTTCAGGGATCTGCTTGGCAGAGTATCATGGGATAAAGCCCTGGAGGGAAGAGGGGCCCAAGAAAGCTGGTTAATATTCAAGGATCACCTGCCTCCCAGCAAAGAGGAAGTCAGGCAGGAGGCCTGCATGGATGAACAAGGAGCTCCTGGGCAAACTCAAACACAGAAAGGGTGGAAGCCAGGACAGGTGGACTGGGAGGAATACAGAGAAATTGTCCGAGCAGTCAGTGAATAGGTTAGAATTAAATCTGGGCAGGGATGTCAAGGACAACAAGAAAAGCTTCTCTAGGTACATCGGTGACACAAGAAGACTAGGGAAAATGTGGGCCCTCTCCAGAAGGAAACAGGAGACCTGGTTACCCGGGATATGAAGAACGCTGAGGTACTCAACGTGTTTGCCTCAGTCTTCACCGGCAAGCGCTCCAGCCATACCACCCAAGGCACAGAAGGCAAAGGCAGGGACTGGGAGAATGAAGAACCACCCGCTGACAGAGAAGATGAGATTTGAGACCATCCAAGGAGCCTGAAGGTGCACAACTCCATGGCATCTGATGACATGCATCTGCCTTTCCCAAGGGAACTGACGGAAGAAGTAGCCAAGCCATTATCCATCATATTTGAGAAGTCATAGCAGTCAAGTGAAGTTCTTGGAAGTGGAACTTCCAGACTGGAAAAGTAGAAATATAAGCCCCGTTTTTAAGAAGGGAAATAAGGAGGACCCAAGGAACTACAGGCCAGTCAGTCTCACCTCTGTGTCCAGCAAGATCAAGAAGCAGATCCTCCTGAAAACTATGCTAAGGCACACAGAAGATAAGGATGTGATAGGTGACAGCCAACATGGCTTAACCAAGGGCAGATCATGCCTGACAAATCCAGTGGCCTTCTATGATGGGGTTACAGTGTTGGTAGATAAGGGAAGAGCAACTGACGTCATCTACCTGAAACTTGTGCAAAGCATTTGACACTGTCCGGCACAACAACCCTGTCTCTAAATTGGATTTGACAGATGGACCACTCAGGGGATAAGGAATTGCCTGGATGGTCACACTCAAAGAGTTGTGGTCAACAGCTCGATGTCCAGGTGGAGACCAGTGAAGAGTGGCGTTCCTCAGGGGTTGGTACTGGGACAGAAGATGCTCCAAGGGCTGGAGCACCTCTGCTATGGGGAAAGACTGGGAGAGTTGGGCTTGTTCAGCCTGGAGAAGAGAAGGCTCTGGGGAGACCTTATAGCACCTTTCACTGCCTGGTGGGGGTGCTACAAGAAAGCTGGAGGGGGACTTTTTACAAGGGCAGTTAGTGATAGGACATGGAGTGACGCCTTCAAATTGAAAGTGGGGAGATTTAGATTACATATCAGGAAGAAGTTCTTCCCAGAGAGGGTGTTGAGGCATTGGCACAGGTTGCTCCCTGGAAGTGTCCAACACCAGGCTAGATGGGGCTTTGAGCAACCTGATCTAGTGGAAGGTGTCCCTGCCCATGGCAGGGGGGTTGGAACTAGATGATCTTTAAGGTCCCTTCCAAGCCAAACCATTCCATGATCCTATGATTCCATGAATTAAGACATCTTCCACAGTCCACACCTTACAGACGGTGCTTGGGCAAGTCCTGTCACTGAGGAGGAGCCTTGGCCACCCTCACTCCTCTCTCTTGCACCAACCCCCTGCATTCTGACCTGCAGACCTACTGCCACCTGCCTGGCTGCTTTTGGGCTTCAATTGCAAGAAATTAGGAGACCAAAGTCACAGTTAAAATGGAGGTGGCAAAAAACTAAGAACCACATCAAGTTTTCTCTTTCTTAGGGGAAAAAAAAGAGATGTGTCTCATCCAGTTTGTATCCGTTCTTTCTACTTTATTGCTCTGTCACCTTTATTTCCTCAGGATAGGCATGTGCCTTCTCATCATATGTGTGCTGAAGCAGAGCACTTGGCCCAGTGGATCTGTTTCCCTGGAAAATGACCTTCCCTAGCTTCAGTATCCATGCAGGTACCAATGCTTGAAACAGTTCTCCAGCAGGCAGGATCCTGACGTTAAGACTATGCAGAATGTGCTTTTCCTACATGTGTACTGTTCCTGACAGCAAGTCACAGACTGCACAGTTTGCCTGTTCACTCTTCCCCCAAAACGATGAAAGCAAAATGGAAAACATGAAAGTGTTTGGCTAACAGGAGAGGAACTATTTACATACATTTAAAATAACAGATGTGAGTTGACATTGCTGCTTTAACTAATTCCTATCTAGCTTTTTTAAAAATGGGGGGTTTTCTATGCTCTGAAACAAGACAATTTTTTTGCTCTATATCATGTGGCCACACATATACGCATGGTAAATGGACTACACACACAAAATCCAGAGCACGGGAAAAGGAAACACTCTCTTTTGCCACATGGTATATGTTCTCCAACGCCAACTTACTATCAGCTCAACACTATACGCCAAGTCAGGCTGCCACAGAAGAAAGCAGTCAGGCACTTCATGATGAAATTAGCCATTCAGTTATTTACAGTACAACCTCCCTCCCTTCAAAGATGTATCTTGGAATTGGACTTGAGAAGGGAGGAGGTAAAAAACAAAGAGAGAAAGGCCAATTTGGTCAAAATTCTGGTGAGCACAAGTCAACAGGGTAAAGTTTACACAGGGAGCTGGGAAGATTCAAAGCACCAGAAAAGATAGCTATGCCAATGTGAAGATCAGTGAAACAAAAATTAGCAGCACCTTTTTATGTAAAAATCAATGTTCTAGGGTTTATTTCCATGAATCAGGAAGTACTACAGCCACTTTCTTCTCAGGAAATAACTACGCACTGTAATTCAGTCATAATTATAGTTCTCTATACAATAGATTTACATATCAAACATGTCAGGTTTTATGTTACCATTTATGTCATCAGTTCTCAGTTGTCAGTAACACTGTAATTTGTAATGGATTTCAAAGAAAAGAGAAAGAGACAAAAGCAAAGGTTTAACTGTTATCATAATAGATGTAACATTACGAAGTACTACGGGGCAACCTGAATAACACCTCACGGCCCCTGCAGATACCTGAGTTACTAAACCTTTGAGCCCATTTTCTTGTGCGAACTCCCCGGCATACATACCATGATATCGTAGGACAGTTTATCGGGCAACGTACAGAGTCGTTCCTGAAGAGCCTCATAATCGCTCTCCACCTTCTTCCTGTTGACAAATTCAAGTTGGTTCAATTTCACATCTAAAGTCAAGAGTTAATGTTTTTCTACTAGTCATTCAAAATCAGATAAAAAGTACAGAAAAATAAACTATTTTACTATTAAACACATACAGTTGATAGATTAATAGCTTACATATAAAAAACTTGGGATGATAAACATAATAGCTAGATTATTTTAGAATAACATATATTAAGATAAGGACATGATTATTTTAGACTGTGCATGTCTCTTTCTGAATCTCAATTTTTTATGATTCAAAAAATCAGTTCTTTCACTAGGATTTGGCATGTCTCACTCCACATTCAAGTTCAACAGTTATACCACCATCAACTTTTAGAAAAATAACTGAAAATCCAGTTTATACTTTCTAAGAGGCAAATTCTTCAAAGCATCACTTGTAATAAAGAATTCATGGTCTTGGTTTGAGCTGACATAAATGGTTAAAATTTTAATTAATTCTGATTTTCACATGAACTTTGTGTTCCTACCAAGAGTCAAGACTCCTGAAAGATGGCTTGACTCCCAGGATTCTGTTGCATCTTCAAGGAATGATACAGGTGAGGAACATCCCTTCTGCTGCTTCTCTATCCAAAAGGTAAATAAGGCTCATGCTACATGTTGCTGCTACCCAAGACAGAAACTGCTTGGTGAACCTAGACAAGTTATTCACAATAGACACCTGGATCTTCAGAGCACTTTGTAAGATACATCGTTTCAGTTGCTGCAGGGATTTCCTTTGTGCTAAAACCAAGAAACTACACTCCCTCTAAAAAAAAAACACCTAATTTCGTGAAGACACTCTTAAATTCAGCTGGCACGTCTTTTAGTTGACCAGTGTCATTCTGAAGACAGTCAGAAGTCAGCTCCTGCATGAAGTAGCTGGCATGTAAATGTCAAGTTTGATGATATTGTTTACTTGTACTTCAAAACAGTAAATATATATATAGCAGTAAATTCTGCAATAAAAGGCAACCGAAGTCACGGAGCACCACATTTAACAATGCTGACCCAAGATGCAAATTACAGCTTTTCTGAGGATGATTCAGGAAAGCAATCTATAAATGTGCTGAAAAATGAATGTCATAGTTGATAACACAACTCTCAAAATATTATCATTGATTTTCTTAGATTCATAAGCAGAGTGAAATCTTCTTCAGCATTCGTTATGAAAAATTATCTGATATTTCTACGTTTTGACTCATTTGCTTCCATAGTTGAACTTTGCTGTAATCACTTTATACCTCTATCACTTTAAACTTTATACCTGGAGTGCTTCATATTCTAAATTGCTGAACTGGTCCTGAGAAAAAGAATTTAGGGTTTTATGCCACTGGGACATTAAAATTGTATTCCATACAACTGATTTACAAAAGATGCTTGCTGCTGTTTTGGCTTAACAGCACACTTCTCCCAGAGATTTTAGGCAAGTCTCTCTGTCCACTGCCCACATCCAAGTGAAGATGTAAGCCACTTCCTTCAAAGGACAAACTCATGAATCTTAAAAAAAGTCGCTGAGATGTTGGGGAGAGGGGAAGCAATATAATGACAAGTTGATGTCAGCAATAACAATCAATTTCTTCATGGGATTTACAAAATCCAGCCTTTGCCTCAGACTTGAGAAATGGACTGATACACTACAACCACCCACTGAAAAACAAACCTGATCCCCAAGCCAAAGAACTTGCCCATGTCTCAATGTGAAGAGAAGACTCCACGGGAAGAGAACGATATGAAAATTCCCCCGCTCACAGCAGGATTCAACGCTGCCACCGTTTCATGGCTGAAAGTCACTCAACATTTCATCATCAAAGTGAAAAGAAGATCCTGCCTTTAAGATCTGACTGCTGCCCATCACTGAATAATCTGATTAGGGCACAGGAAAAAATCACTTGCTCCAAAAGTTATTTTGCTTTACAGAGCAAAGTATGTTTCTTTTTTCAGCGGGACTACTGCCCTTTACTTATCAAACCTCCACCATGAGAATCTCTAAAAGGGCAGCCACAACCTGAACTGGACCATTGAGATAAAATTAAAACCAATCCATCCAAGGCCAGGCTGGATGTGGCTTTGAGCAACCTGGTCTAGTGGAAGGTGTCCCTGCCCATGGCAGGGGGGTTGGAACTAGATGATCTTTAAGGTCCCTTCCAACCCAAACCATTCTATGATTCCATTAGTTGGCCCAAAACAGCATTACTTAAGGAAGGAAGCTGACCTCCCTCTTCACCTACAGGTGATGGTCAGACGAGCACTGGGGTGTGCCGGCAGTATGCTCAGTCCCCATATGCAGTGAGGAACCAAAGGGAACAGGGAGGATGAATACTGGGACCCCATCTAGGACCACGTCCCTAGAAAAGGAAATGCATGTCTAGATGCTTAATCCCTTACCAGACCCATTATTGGGTTCATGGCTTCAGAAACATACTTCAAGAAGTGTACTGAAAAATGAGAAAGAAAATAATTTAATGGAAATACATTGAAGCTGAGCATTTTAAAACCCTATTGTTATTCACCCAATTCTATTTAACATTCTTCTGTGTCACTGACTACTTAAAAGGTCTCATATGAACAAATTACTCAGTTGAAACAAGAGCACTCAGCTCTTGCACAATCAAGATCTAAATAATGGTACTAAATTTTAAATAATTTTTTATAAAGATTGTATGGATGATGTATAAACTGCTTTTCTACATAAAAGATACCAGTAAGTTACATTTTCCTTTTGCATTCTGTGCCCAAAACCCCCAAGTTCATGGGGCCATGGGCAGAGTTTGCATAAAAGCAAACACACGAGCAACTCCTCCTTCCACAGCCAACCTTCCCACTGCCCCTCCACAAACCTCAGCCATTTCCAGAAGAAGAAATAATTATCACAACTTCTCAAACTTTTAAAAATCTGTTCAAATGTTAAGGCTGCCAACTAGTTTGTTTCTGAAAAACACACTCTCTCTTAGTGAAAGAATGTACATGCAGAATTTCACAGGGGACCAAATTGGCATGGGCACTGCACAGCGCCCGAGAAAGTACGTGCGCCGAGGATATTCTGCCTGACTTCACCACAGCAGCACCAGTAGGTACTTCAATAATAGTTCCCTTATTGAAAATTAATGCAGTTGTGGAATTTTAAACATAAACGAAACATATTAGTTTTAGATTATTTTTGCGAGCCAATAGTCAGAGTTTAATACGATGATGTGTAGAGATTGCCTTGATTTTTTTTCCTCTTATCCAGCGCTTGCAGCCTATATGCATTTAAACCAAAAACATTTGATACACAGTAAATATAAATTATTTGCTTGGAGATCTTTCAGGCATGAAGAAAAAGCCTCTTAAAATAAATTTAAAATATTATATGCTTGATGGTGTATAACCAAAGGTTTAATCTCACCACTAAAGGGGCAGTTGCTGTGATTCTGCAATAACCCTGCAGACAATAATCAAGACAGCTCCTGTTGTTCTCTCAGTAAAATCATGGTAAACACAGCATGGATATATTGTAATTTGATATCTGTAAGATCAACTGTTATATCTCACAGTAACTCATAATATAAGATTTCATTCACCATTAAATGTACATTTTCCTCAGATGCCATACAAAACTGTTATTTACTAAGCATGTTTTCTATTAACCATAGATTGCCAAGAGAGAAAAAAGTGCCCAGAGATAATTTTTTTACATAACAAACTCTTTCTTTCTAAGCATTACAAACTAAGCTTTATCACATACTTTACTGAGGGGGAAAAAAACAGGGCGACATTACTTTCACACTGGTTTAGTACATGGAAGGGGGAAGCAGAATTCCCCTACTTGCTCCATAGTGAGAAAGAACACAACATTAATAGTTAATTCTACCCTGGGAGTACCTTTTCACCAATCAGGCAAATTCAGCATTCACCCCGCAAGGTTACTTAGGGGAAAAATGATGAATGAGCTGGGTATTTAAAACAGAAGTATAAATACTGAGGCTCAGTGTATTTGTGATTTCAAGTAATGGTAACAGTGGAAAATATATACATTTTAAAGACAGCACACTGCAACAATTCTGAGCTATCGCGACCTATAATCCCCAAAACATGCTAGTGGGATTTGGCTACTGGTAGAATAAACAGCAATACTTTACTAAAATGTAACTAGGTTACTCATCAGTATTTTAGGCATGTAATCAAACATTTTTCACTTACCAGTGCTGGATCTTTTCTTGGCAGCTAGTGACCACCTGTCATTAAAACAGATAACTACTCATGAAAACACAAGGCTAAGCACACAGCTGCAATGTCAATGCATCAGAAACTAGAACAGTCGCTTTACAGATTTGGTGGTGTCTCCGTATACATTTTTATTTGTCAGCGCAAAGGCATGTGAATGGTAGTTCTTAAGCAGCACACTTTATCACACACTAATGCAGACTGATAACCGCAGAAAAAACCTGCAGCTTTTCAATTCATATTTTGGTACAATACCTGCTCCATAACTATTAGGTGACACATGATATAAGATAAGTAGTAGTTTGTGCAATCTGCAGATCTGTTTCCAGTGTTACATGTTTGCAGAATAAGAAAACAACATCAATTGTAACAAGACATCAATGTACTTCCATACTCAGTCATTAAAAAACAACAAATGAACCCCACAGCACCAGCAACATTTTTTTTTCCTTTATCAGTACATCAACAAATGTTTCCACTGGCCTTTTGAATTTGAAAAAGCACAAATTAATTTCGTGGTGTTTAAACACAAGGATATTTGACACCACTATGGACTGCTGGCTTCCCTTCTGTTCTTTCTGGGTGACAAAAAAAGAAAAAAAACGAAGTTTTAATCTGAATATTTCACATATTTCTTTATGCCACAGACTTGTGCAGAATCATTTACAAAGTAAAATACATCGTTGAAATACTTTTTTTCTGTTTTAACTGTATTTTTTTAGAGTCTGGAGATATAACAAACAGACAAGACGCTGAAACCTGTGACCTTCTCTGCCATAATTACGTGGAGATTTTGTCTTTCAAAACATATTCTGATCTCTGAATAATGGTTACCAAAAATGTAACACAAACAATTTCATTCAATTATATGAAATGCAATGAAGCCATGAGGCAATTAAATATGTCTAGACATCTTCCCAATATAAGTGCTTTCTAGATATTTTTTTTTTAACAAATTTCGTTTTTCCTATAGCTAAAATAATGCTAACATTTGAAAGCAATTAATGAGAAAATTTGCAGAGAAAACAATAACATACACTCAAGTACCACTGAAATCACTGGAGCAGATAATTCTTTTTTTTTTTCCCAAACAACAGAATGAAAGAGAATTTTTATTTTTTTTAGTTAGCATATGTGCAGCTATTACTGAACAGATCTCGGACCCTGCACTTTCTGCTCATGTAGGAGTAAAAAAATGGGACTACTTTGTGAGCTAACAATTCTTTAAACAGAGCAAGGTACTAAAACGAAAGGGATCAGCTCTACACTTGTGGTTACGTTATTTCATAATCCATCAGGAAATTCAGCCAGGTTGCTAGTCCCGTGTAAGCCAAGTTTAAATTTATCATCTGCTTTAAACACCTATAAATCAAATGCCTAGCAAATATTTTCCTTAATGTGCAAGCTAACTATTTGAAGGTTAAGAGTAAATATACAGACTTCTACAGGACATCTAATTCATGCTACCAATATTAAACCAATTTTAAGAGTAAAGTTTGTGTAAAAGGTATAAGTCGTACTGCGCAGCAACTTTTGGTAATGATGCTAACACACAATGGAGCCCATCACTAACAAGTCGAAGAGTCGGAGCCTGTTCTATCAACAGCCTTCATTCTTTCAGATGTGGCAGCGATTGCGAAGTACAGAACATAATTAAGCATACAAAAATGTTTATGAAATCCTTTAAGAAAGTTCCAGTTTAATTGCCCCATTACAAATGACGATGGAAAAGACAGGAAGCTTTCCATTCCCAATACATGACTTTCCATGCATGAAGTGAGCTAAAAGCATAAAAAGAAAAGCCCTGCAAACCGTAAGAGCAGCATGTTCATTAACCTCTACATGATAATCCTTTCGTAGCTGCATATTAACTAGTTACATATTCATAATCATTTACATTATTTAGAGGACCTTCTATGAAAATTTCCAGGCTATATCCATTAGCTACAATGTTAAAGGTTACATAAGATTGTCTACTTAATGTTTCCAGGAAGCTTTTTTAATTAGTAAATATGTAAATTGGGCACATATGCTTTTTATGTTTTTAAGAAATAGTCCATCAGTAAAACAGCATAAGGGCATATGCTGTTTCCATCACCCTTTATCCCCTTAAAAAAAAAAGGAAAAGAAAAATCAATAACACCAATCAATTTTAATTTAATTCTTCTTCTTTGATATAATCTCTCTTGAAGGGATACTAAAGGGTAGAACCAACAACAAACCTTTTCGTTTCGGTGGCCAGCATAAAATGAGACCTTTTACAGAAGTGCTAAAATATACCACCTTAAAAATGGTTCAGGCTGCAGTTCTAGAACTGAACTCTATTAAAAAAATAGTGAGAGAATAAATATTGAAAAACAGATGGAGATCAATTATGCATATGTCCTCTATTAGGTCAGTCCCACTGTTTGGATAACAACTGGTCTTATCACAGCAAAGAAACAAATAGATAAATATATAAACAAATCTTTGATTCTTTGCTTTTAATCAAACACAGGAAAATCATTAAGTCTATCTTCCACACATAATTTCTATCTAGAGTTACAATTAGAGAACGAAAACTCCTTTCAGGGTAAATAAAACGAATGACCTCTTTGTTTGTTCACTTGCGTTCAGTTTGTCTGGGCAGCTACTGCCACCAACTTTTATGACATCACAGTGGAAGCGGTATCAATAAACTCTGAATTCTCCCCTTTTAGGCATAAAAATGTCTGAGTTTGTGAATGCATGTGGTTATCGATGGCTTATCTGCTTATTGAAATATTTATTAAACCACTCTTGCAGCAAACAACATTACCCAATCATGGGTCTGGTTATTAAAACAGGATCCACTGTCAGAAAACACATTCCGCTGTCTTAGAAGAAAGCAAATGGGAAAATACCTTGTTTCCTTCCCTTTCTCCAACAGCAACTTGTGAAAATTTAGGTTTCCCAAGCCCCTGACTAGACAGGGCCATATCTGGGAGCTCCCAGAGCGGCCCCCCGGGGCCACCTTGGCAGAGCACACCTCTGTGCACCCAGAACCCAGATTCCATCTGGATTAAAAAAACCAACCACTAAAGCATGAGATTACGTGTTGCTTCTGCTCTCGCGACTACTAGGTTGAGCTATGACAGAGAAGTGTATGCTGCTGCTTTCAGGGAACCTCTCGTTTCTAGGCTGCACAAGCAGAGCCACAGCCAAGCTGGAGGATCAGCTTTAGACCTACGATGACTTCCCCAGTGACCCCAATTCCCCCGTGCCAACCTGAACACAGGGCAGCTTGCAGGTGAGTGACCCCAAACACCCCCAAACTACTCGGATCACACAGCCAAAGACTTCAGTAGCTGTCAAAAGACAGAAAATCCCTTTTGTCTGCAACACTCTCTCTTTCCAACATATCCATCTATATTCCACCTTCTCCAGATCTTCTATCTGAAGCGCTCAAAAACTTTTCCATGAATCCAAGCATACAGCACTCCTGATTGCCAAGGCGGTGCACAAACAGCTCTGCTCTCCTCTCCAGTCCACGACTATCCTGTTTTACCTGGGCAGATCTCCAAGGCGGAGTGCACGCACGCAAATGTCTCTGCTAAGCATGGCGCTGCCTACAAAGGTGACGGTTCCAGCACACCGAGGGTAGTTCTTCTCTCCCTCATCTGCTCTGACCAGCAACAGGGCAAGCTGCCAAGGCAGAATTTTATTTATGTCTCAGCTGGTGAAAACGTACAAGCAACAGAGCTGTTTCTGATATCTGGAGACCGTTCTGGGTACGAGTGCTAAACCTGCTGTGTCAAGTCATACAGTTATGTGCAAGGCTAAAGAACCAGAAACTGGTATTTTTAAGACGAAGCATCAACAAAAATGATGAAAATAAAAACGCCCCCTCAGATTAGGAAGAGTTCCCACACGAATGAGAGGCTACTTCCACACTTGCGGGTATGAACGTGGAAACATGCAGCGTGGCACAAAAGCACAGCCTCCGTTTAAAGAAACCGCACGTCAGGCACCCGAGAGGCCAAGCAAACGTGCGTGGTTTCTACGTGCACTCTCAAGGATTTTGCCTCAAAACTGTGGCTCACAATCTGGCTGGTCTTCTGAAATTAGAAGCTAGGGACACAGATCTAATCCCAGCTCCGATTCTGTTTCTTCTCTATGGCCTTGAGCAAATCATAACCTCTCAGTCTACATTTCTTCATCTGCAAAATGGGGATAATAGTATTAACCTACCCACCTCAGAGTGTTTAATGATGATTAATTAATGTGAGAAAAGCACTCTAAAGATGTAAGAGCACTATATAAGTGATAAAGCATTATTTACCACTTGAAAAATAATCTGAATAAAATCAGATATGCAAGTAATTTGTTTACATGTAGCAATAATATAATTTGTGACTATTTAATCTTGAATTAGTCTCACTTTAAACATCCCTTTCAATCACATTTTCAGTTACTTAGAGAAAATGACAGTATGGAATACTTTTTGTAGAAGCAGAGCAAGTAATGAGGTGGTAATTAAAGTAAGGGTCTAATAAAGTCTAAAACCAATGATTTGCCTTCAGGAGACTGTCCCTGCCATTGGGAAATGTGTAAACATCTCAGTCTCGACCTCGGTTCTGCTGTTCAGAACCTCGCACGAATTACAGTGGAAGTGTATGCTGGTTTTCTGAAATGCAGATCCACGTCTGTAAGGCTCATGATAAATCCAGGATAATTTCCACTACTGACCTAATTCTGATGCCTCCAAGTCTGCACAGTTTGAACTGGTTAACCTTCTACATTCAAGTATTTACTGCAGTTGATAGAGTCAGCTCATGTGCCTGTATCTGTAAATGTTTGCAGTATCAAAACCCACTCTGCCATGAGATTTCTCTGTGGCACCCCCAAACCCTAAAGGTTTACTGATGAAATAACCAGTTCACAATATGACTTTACATTAGAGAAGAACACTAATGGGTGGTCAAATATTTAATTCTACCTTGGTAACAAGGATGTAACAAGCCACACGCAAAACAAACATTTAAAATGAATTTCCTTTTTTCCTCTAGGAAACTACACAGTACATGGCTAAAACATGGCAATCACTGATGGAGAAAGACAGAATTAACATTTGCACAATTGTTTTTCCTAGAGCCCCATTTTCAATCAAAAAATGAAACAAAACTATTAAAGGTTCTTCAGTCTCTTGGCACACTCCATGATCTAATGGAGAAGGAAGAAAGCAATTCTGAGCTCCCATATTCACTTATTAAATCTTATTACTCAAAAACACTACATTTCAACAAATTATTAACATAAATCCCCCTTTGGGTGCAAACTTTTGCTTTTTGAAGAAATGTGTTTGGGAGGAATACTGAAGAAAAAAAAAAAACGGAAAGAAATTTGAATCATGGCAAACATTTCTTTCTAAACGAAAAAAGTCTTATTTAAAAATACAACCAGAATTTTTACCCTTCTCTCAGGAAAACAAGTGAAGACTTTTATACCGATTGTGTACACACACCGTATCCTGGGCTGTATCAGAAGTGTGGCCAGCAGGTCGAGGGAGGTGATTCTGCCCCTGTACTCTGCTCTGGTGAGACCCCACCTGGAGTGCTGCGTCCAGCTGTGGAGCCCTCAACAGCAGAAGGATATTGACCACTTGGAGCGAGTCCAGAGGAGGCCACGAAGATGCTCCGAGGGCTGGAGCACCTCTGCTATGACGAAAGGCTGCGAGAACTGGGCTTGTTCAGCCTGGAGAAGAGAAGGCTCCGGGGAGACCTTATAGCACCTTCCAGTGCCTGAAGGGGCTACGAGGAAGCTGGGGGGAACTTTGTACAAGGGCCTGTAGTGACAGGACAAGGGGTAACAGGTTTAAATTGAAAGTGGGGAGGTTTAGATTGGATATCAGGCAGAAGTTCTTCCCGGAGAGGGTGGGGAGGCACTGGGACAGGTTGCCCAGAGAAGCTGTGGATGCCCCATCCCTAGAAGTGTCCAAGGCCAGGCTGGATGAGGCTTGGAGCAACCTGGTCTAGTGGAAGGTGTCCCTGCCCATGGCAGGGGGTTGGAACTGGATGATCTTTAAGGTCCCTTCCAACCCAAACCATTCCATGATTCTACGATTCTAAAAATCCCCAAGGCAGCAGGACGTTTCCACTGAAGTGCCTGAGCTTAATGAGCTCTGAACCAACTGAAGTGGTGCATGCAAGGAACAAACCAGGGGGAGGTCTCGGCTTTCCCAGGTGGCATGTCAGTCATCCATGTCATGTAACTTCATCTTGAGACAGATCTAAGGAACTCGTAACTTAGCATTTTAGCTTACTTCAGGTAAACTTATTAATGTGGCTGTACCATACCCAAGCTAGCTCAGGTTCCAAGACAGCAGCAGCCCAACTTGAGCACGAACTCCCACGACCCAGCTTACCAAACACCTCAAGCAGGTTTTACCAGCTTTGCTGCAGCCTATGGTGCAACAACTACGCTGCTAGCAATACCCGAGTTAACCAGCTTATGAGATGAGCCGTTACCTGTTCAGCCGTGGTGCTGCGTAAACTAGTCATCGTCCCTCCCTGTCTCCAGCTACTCAGTTCCACCCTCTTACTCTTCCAACCCTGACATAATGTGCTTGCAGCCATCTGTGATGCTGTACAATCAACCACATTAGGGAACCACAATAGCTGAAAAATAATCCAGGAAGAAAAAAGAAGCAAAAAAGACAACAAAGTTTGGTTTCAGCCGTGGTGCTGCGTAAACTAGTCATCGTCCCTCCCTGTCTCCAGCTACTCAGTTCCACCCTCTTACTCTTCCAACCCTGACATAATGTGCTTGCAGCCATCTGTGATGCTGTACAATCAACCACATTAGGGAACCACAATAGCTGAAAAATAATCCAGGAAGAAAAAAGAAGCAAAAAAGACAACAAAGTTTGGTTTTAAGCTGTATCCCAAACCAGGTCAGTGAGCAGTGTCACAGATGTGCCACCCTAAAATCCCTCAAAGGCGGAAGCAAGCAGTCACAACAAACCAGGCGTCAGCACACTGCAGCCTATGCTAACAGGCAAGAGGAACCACAAAACCAGCAACTGCACAATGCAGCCCAGCGTCCTAAAGCCTCACTGCAAAAAGGTGAAGTCCTAGTGCAGCTGCTGCTCCGAGGGTCTCCGTTCGACAGGCTCCGAACCAGCATACCCAGCTGCAAGACAGCAGTTCCAGATTAAAACAGAGCACAAGTTCACAATCTCAAAGCAGGAAAGAAATACCTGAGGCAAGGGGTACCCAAGTCAACCTGAGAAGACACTTCATGAGCATAACTTCTGGAACAGAGATCTGCAAAGCTGCTAGAGCTACTAAAGATGATTCCTGAACAGCACCCTGGTCACCACTTCTACTCACAAATCTGCAGGAGCAGCACAATTTGAATTCTGTGGATATAACCTCATCTACATGTTTTAGTTACCAATGAGGCAGGACACATACAAGACTCGTCCACTCCAGAATAAAGGCCAATGCTCTTTGAACTCTTCTGTGAATAGTCTGACTTTAATTACCATTAAACTACTTAAGATCTGTTAATTTATTTCACAATTCTTGATACTATATAAGCTAGTGGGTATTTAATGCATAGTAATGAGAACATAGACAAATATTGACTACAAAAAGTAAAAGTGATGATCAATTAACACTGGAGGAACAGTATTATACTGAAAGCTTCCAGGTAACAACTGAATTCGCCCTTTTACTTGAAAGAGGCACGTGGGGAAACATTATTGGAACCCACTATTACAAAAACACACTGGACAAGGTGGAGTGGATGTCACCACAGGTTTCTGAAGAGGTAATTGTTCAGGTACCTTTTAAGAAGGTACGTAACAAGTGAAGCTTCAGCCAGGACCTTCGAAAAAGGATCATGCCAAACCAAGCTTCAGACACTTAACTTTTCCCAGTTGTTCTCCAAAATGTAGTCTTACTGCACCGGTGTCCCACATCCAGGCTTTCTCTAGATTCTGTTAACTTGGATGCAGGCTGGAAAAAGTGCAATACCCTGGGAGACAGTGCATCTCATCTGCTGAGCCTGCAGGCAAGCAGTTCTGGATTTCCACCGGCTCCTGCAGCAGCGCGAAGTGTACGAGACCCCGCTCAGTCTCGCTGATCTTTTTCAGACCATAGGAACAACTTTAAAACTGCCAAGATGCTGATTTCACAGCACAGCTATTACTTGAGAAATAGGCAGAAGCAGCCAGCCTCAGAAGTCAGAAGAGAAAACAATTTAAAAGAGCCTAAGCCTAGGAGTCTGTCATTTGTTTCCCCATAGCCCACCTACAATTTAACTGTTGAAAAACTGCCAGAGCTCAGAATCTTGAAAACAATTTGGAAATTAAAAGCTCACACAGCTCCATAATATAAATTCATAAAAATTAATACGATGTCCTCATACACGCTGGTCAATGAGCTATGGTAATAGCGGCACTAAATCTAATTGTGCTTTGTTGTCATGACGAGTGACAGGAGAGTCACTTCCTTGTCCTAACTTTCCTTAAAGAAAATTTAAAAATGTGTTTGTCAGAGCAATGCAAAAAAACCCATCCCAAACCTTATTGCCAGCTAACAGTGGAATCCCTCAGATTCTCCATGCCTGTGTTTGCACTTCACAGATGTCTCTTGGGTCTAATTGGTCCCGTGATTTCTCCTGTTGCACCTAGTTTCACTGCATTGCTCAGAAACTACAGAACTACCAGCCCGCTGTAAACACGCAGTCTACACAAGTCTTACCACATCATATAGGTTCAACTTCCTGTTAGTTAGTAATCCAAACCCATTTGGTTGTAGGAATAAAAGTATAGCAAATATTATGTTTAAACGCACGCGCTATAGCATGAGAATCCACCTATTTAAATATTCATTTTATAATTCCTGTACTAACTTGCAATAGATTTAACGCTGGATTTTCAGCTAACATATATTGCTTTTGCAAGTAACCCATGATACATATATTATATTCTTTTTACAGAAATATTCAAAACTTTACGCAGGCACTGTGCTTCCAATTATGGTCTTTATCATGAAAATTACTAGATATTCTTCTATAATTTATCCCCAAGATACACATTCTAAGTCATGTTTTTATACAAAGTGCCTTTAGTGGGAGCCCTGAAAATTGCTTTTAACAGTTTGGTCTTACTATCACTACAAATTAACAAGATGAAATCTGTCCAACAGGCAAGCAGTCCTAAACAAGAATTAAAATTACTTTTCACCGGGGGTCCTAACCCTGGAAGCTGCAGCCTCGATCACACTAGAGAGAGAAAAGTCATGAACATCCTGTTCTTTGAATATTTTTAAACAGGAAGGAAGCCTCAATTCACGTGTTCTCCAGAGCAACCTTTTAGCACATAAAAGCTCAAACTCGTAGCTGAACCAGGGTTGCACCATGGCCCGGATGTTAAAATAATCCACTGTAATTCAGGTATCATCTTTAATTCCACAGGCAGACAGCGCTGTATTTCACTATTACGCTAATGGCTGCCTTCAGACCAGTAGGAATACATAGGTTTCTTTATACTTAATCAAGCATCACTGGGACAGCACAACATCACAGTAATTAAAAGAAATATATGTGACTACTTAGATGCCAGTATATACATTGTTGTGGCTAAACAACTTCACTGTTTGTTACGATGCCCATACTACGATTACCAAAGTAGCGGACAACTAATTCTCCCTCATCTTTGTGCTAAGACCAAAACATGAGTCTTCAGTAACTTCATGAGAAAAATAGGAATCTCTGAAAAGAGGCAGCTGAAATGAAAAGACCTCCTCCATCTTAAAATACAATATTTTCATAACTGAAAATACTGTTGTAATCCAATTATATATATTCATTGCATAGAGGGAAAGTCTACTATATCTTCATCATGACACTCCATTGTAACCAAGATACGTAGTTCTTTAGGATAATTTCATATTGAAGCTGAAGTGTTCCATTTTTTTTAGCCAATTTGCAGAAATTATGTAAAGTTTCCCTTATGATAAAATATAATTTTGGTACATCAGCCTAACAGAGGCTTAATTAATGGTCTCCGGGGCCTCTTTTCCACCAGAGCAGATCTGTTTAAGAAGTGTCTTAAACTTGCTTACAGAGGGGTCTTACCACAAACTGGGAATAATTCTGCGTGGTTGCGACAGACATCCGCCTACACATTGAGCCCGACTGACACTAATGCACCAGAGAAATTATTCTTCACCAAATTCTACCACCTTGAAAATTAACTGAAGGAGCCCAATCAGACGGGTTACTATCACCAATCATAAGGTTCCTCTCCATGCAGAGTATTCCAGTAGATCCTCTTATCGTTCATCCACATTAACGTGAGGTGGTTACGTACATCTTACTAGTAATAACCTGGTGTGCTGTTCAGAAGCAGACACATTTCTGTACACAGTATTCCACACAAGGCACATTTTTCACACCACGTACGTGTTGGTCGGTTTTCTTACTCTTAACTAAACCTGCACATGACAAAGCAACACACACCGAAGATCAAGCCCTTCGTGATAACTGAGGAGCTCTAATGTGCAGCTCAGGTGCAGCTTTAAAAAACTTTAAACCTATGAGAAAAATGAACAGAAGAATTGAAAGGCGTGCAGACTGGGCAAGCGTACTTGTGTCAGCAACGCGCTGCACGTGACCATGAGTTCCACAGAGAACCCTGCATCCACGCAGAGCTCATGGCAAGATTCGGACGTGCAAGCCCAGAATCACACTCATCACATCAGGAGTGCCCAGGTACCTCATGTCTTGTATGGCCATATGTGGAACCAGCCCCTGGATTCTCAGGAATCATTTTTGTGGAGGAGTTTGGCTCTTTTCAACATAATGTTTCTTAAGGCATGTCACGAACCATTCATTCTGGATACACCCTCTCTTCAAGCTGGCCCGTGGGATGACAGAGCCCAGAGGCACCCACTGGGCCTCGCGCGGGGCCTACCTGCAGGCCTGCGGTTTGTAAAGGTGTGCGACTGTTCACACCACGTGGAAGCAGAAAGAGGAAGTGAAACACGCGTTTAAGAGAGCACTGCGTGTATACACCCCACGGGGATGTCACTGTAACGGTGGAGGGAGAGCGGGGACAGCCCGGCTGCCTCTCCTGCAAACCACGGCCAGGTGTCTCGCTCCTAAAGGGTGATTCGGCAACGCTGCCGGGCTAACGGAGCCCCGCAGCTCGGCCATCCTTCCCCGCGGGGCTCTCCCGCAGCCGGCTGGCGGGGGAGCGCGGCCCGGCCCCAGGGACGCGACGGGT
>NW_010223556.1:39035-39422 GCF_000690775.1 Eurypyga helias | reverse complement strand
CAAACCATTCTGTGATTCCATGACCCCATGCTATAGCAGGGGAACAGCATGAGGAGGAAGGAGAAGCAGAGGGGAGCTGGTATGGATTGACCACAGCCCCCCATTCTCCTGTACCGCTTCATGGAAAGCGGAAGATAGAGGAGTTGGGAATGAAGGAGTGAAGTTGGGCCTGGGAAAAAGAAGGATGGTGGAAAAGCGGTTTTACTTTTGTTCTTTTTTTCCTCTCGCTAACTTGGTTTTTATTGGCAGTAAATTAAATTAATTTTCCCCAAGTCAAGTCTGTTTTGCCTGTGATGGTAATTGGTAATTAACGATCTCCTTGTCCTTGTCTCGACCCATGGGCTTTTCCAGCTTATTTTCTCCCCCCATCCTGTTGCGGAGGGGGAG
>NW_010223556.1:0-39013 GCF_000690775.1 Eurypyga helias | reverse complement strand
CCAGCCAAGGTTAACCCACCACAGGACTGTAAAGGGAAGTTGTCAGGGCCTATGGAGGTGTGCAAAGCACACAGACTCTCATTAATATGTGTCCTGGGATACGTATCCTGTTTCTGGGCTAGATCCCGAGGGTGTAGCGGGCGAACTTCCTGCACAAGAATCTCAATGCCAGCATCTGCCAGCAGCAGCCATGGCCCAGGCAAGGCTCCCTGATGTGGATCATGATCTGTATCCCTTTGGGGGAATAATGGAGGCTTTTAAGGAGAGTCTTTGCAGCAAAGAGCCTCTTCCCCATGCAGTGCCCTTCCCACCCACTGACCCTGCAGGATTTGGTTGATTTTCCACCCGGCCGTCAGACTGGCTCTAGCTGAGGAGTGAGGGATGGTGGGCGGCAGCGCGGTGGGGGGGGTCCTGCTGCCAGGGAGGCAGTAGGTTGTGATTGTGTTGTCCTGCAGGTCTTGTGACGACATGGAAACGTGTTGGAGAAAGGGGAAGGAAGGCTATTTCAGCAAAGACTGACAGGCAGAGTTAAGTGACAGGTGAAATACAAAGCTCACAGCGAAGAAGATAGGTTCGCTTTGTTTTCCTTCCTTGAACTGTTCATTGATGGGAGTTTTTAGTTAGTTTGTTTTTCCATTTTTTTACTCCTGGAGGCAGTATACAAAGAGATTAAAAACACAGCATGTGCCAAACACAGCTTTTGGCACTAGATGTGAGTGGATATGAGATCGTTAAACAGATTTTCTAGACCATTTTAGCATAATCTTTTGAGGGCCCCTTGCATGGCTGCTGATAGAAAACCTGGGCTTGCTTTCTTAGGGATATGACAGTTTACAGCGATTGGCTTTACATTTCCACGGGGGTGATACCGCAGTACGCGCTGTGGGTTCCAGTGGTTCGGCCGTGGGACCAGAAGGGTTAGCCTGGTGCTTGTGAATGTCTTTTCGTACCATTTCAAAACACAAAAGGATTTTATGATCTTTCATAAGACACGTGATTGATAGTCCTGGAAGCCTTGTTCATGCACAGAATAAAGGCATCAGGGTCAAAACCACCAGTCAAAACGTTTTCCATCAAAGCCTTGGTGAACAGATTGTTTTAGGAGTTTTAGTGCACTTTTTCCTACTCACAACAGCATGGTAACAGTCTGGAATAGGGACAAACACTTCACCCAGAAAATTTGAGGCAATAAGGAATTGCACTGACCGTGATCTCACATGCATCAGGAATCGCAACGCTACACTCCAGCTGACCAGCAGTAGCAGAGCGGGAATTTTTGCTGTCCCTTCTCTACCTGAGGCACAGGGAATACTATTTGATCAAGGTCATACAGGGATATTCAGCATGAGAGCAAGCAGTCAAATTCAGATTGCTTGGGGTCCAACAGTTGATGTGGATTTTGTAGATAAGGTTTCTGTAAGTAAGAAGGAATGAAGTCAATGGTTATGAAGTGTATGTTCCACAAAATTTATGCCAGATGATGTTATATACATACTCAAACATTCTATTTACCTGCGGGAGAGAGCAAAGCTGAAGTGCTGAAATGAAATCACGTCTTTTGACCAGGCATGTAAACACAAGTGAATAGTAGAACCAAGATCAACATTTTTCCAGCTACTCAAATCTGTGACTGGATTTTGAGATTATCTTTCTGCTTTCCATTTTACCATCATACATGTTGCTTATTTTAAGAAGACAAATGCCATCTGCATACTTACTGTCTTTAGCAAAAAGAATTGACCTCTTATTTGAACTAAAAAGGGTTACAAAAGAGAAAGCACTTGGGTAAAAATGTAAGAAAATGAACATAAGAAGCAAGAAATGCTTTGTGAAGGATCTGGGGCAATATAATATAAAGGTTAGTGGAATCAGTGAGGTGATGATGAAGCTCATCGAAGATTGTCATCTCAGGTACGCAGGCAGGATGGCAGCCTTCAGCTGAGAGCTCTTGTTCCCATGAAGAGGCAGATGGCTGAATCAACAAGCAAATTCCGGCTAGAGTAAAGAGCATTCTACCTGAGCCAATTCAGATGTGCCCAGTGTGTCTGGGCATATCATTCCCGTAGGAAATGAATGCCGAACCTTTCATGTAAAACACTGGGCTAGAGAGTCAGTATAATCAACAAAAATGGACGATATCTTGCTATATATTCAGCATTGGGTTATGGGATTTTAATAGTTCATTAAATTTACATTGCAATTTTGTGGATGATGTTAAAAAATGACTGTGATCTGGCCAGCACAAGAGCTCTGGGAGAATGAGCTGAAATCTACTCTGGCTCATTTGTTATCAAGGAAAGTGCGTGCTGTGTTTTAAAGGCTTCGGTACTGAAGCTGATGCAGAGACCAGAGAGGATGTATGTGGATTTTCAGACCACATTCTGAGTTAACAGAATTGCCTTATGAAGGAAAAAAAAATGCTTTTCTTGTAAACTGGTCAAAATTGATACAGTGTCCAAGCGATAAAGCAATAATAAACATAGCATTCACACTACTTAATTGTTTGCTTTTCAGCATATGATATACTTCAGGCTATGTATCTCAGCGTATAACATACTTCAGCATACTATGCGTGTTACTGCAACGATTGTATTTGCTATGTCATATTCCTCCAAAATTTTAAATTAAAGGAATAGGCTTATAAGTGGTAGGAAGTTAAAAAAGGCTGTGAAAAGATAACGGTGAAGTGAGAAGGTGATAAAAGGAAGGGATGTTTGAATCAGATGCAACATCTGACCTGTCATTGGCATTGAAGTATCTTTAGTATTCGTAGTGGATGGTCTCCATGGTCTCAGAGAAGGAGGTTTACTCATGGCTCCAGAGCTTTTACAACATCTTGATTACTGTTGCCATCCTTCTTTTCCTTTAGGGGAAGTCCTTTTCATGGGTCATTTGTGGCTATTGGTCGTTGTCAGTAAATGTGTTCCCTTTCACCTCCCCACCTCTCTGAGACTTAGGCAAGTTTGTTTGCAAGGTGTCTGGCTGAAACAGAGAAAGTAAGTCCTTTGAGTGGGGTGTCTAGAGACCTGGGGAGAGGATTTCTTATCAGAGATAATGAACCACAATTTTGAAAGGAATTAGCATGCTTTGCTGTCAGTTTGAGCCTTGGACTTGGGTCTTAGATGTCATAGGGATGCTGACCTTACAAAGCTAGATACTGCCCTCTTTTCACCCACCCCAGGCAGTTCCCAGTTTCCTGTGTCCTTCTCCTTACATACATGTTCCTCAATCATATAGTTAAAATCTTCTTTGTATTTAACCCATCCACACCAGAAAGAGGAATGCTGGCTAGACCAGTTTTCACAGAAGGGTAGTGTCCAGCAAGCCTGCCGTTTACAGCAAGTTGTCCGTTTCAGTAGTCTCTGTGGGAGTGGCCGCAGGAACCTCAACAGCTTCATTCTGATGTGGTGGAGCGTCGGCTCCCCTTGGTCACTTCACCCTCCAAGTTACAGCTTAGGGGAAAAGGAAGAAGTACATCCCTGATTTGCCAGTACAGGCTTTATTCTTCCTTCTCCTTTCAGCTGCCCTGCTGTTGGGTAGTGACTCCTAAAACTCTTTCAGGAGATAGTGGTGTATAAGTGTATCACCTAAAGATGACTGAATCCCACCCTTAGATGGTCAACTATTTCTAAATAGCTTGCTCGCCGTTAAAGACGCTGTTAAAGTCAGGTTATAGATAGGCTAAGAGACGATGGTGCCCTCTACACTGGGCCTGCAATGATCTAAGCTTTTCCTTCTAGTTATTTAGGATGTTTTCTCCTTTTTTTTTTTTTAGGAAACAATCGGTGCCCTGTGAAAATAAATGGTGCAAGGGGGCAGGTGACAGGACATCTAAGTGAAGCACGGACCTTTCAGCTGAAATACAGTGTGTTAGCCAAATGCTACCTGCTGGGCTGATTAGCGGTAACAGTATAGTCCTGTAGCCTGTGTTCTACAGAAAATCATAGCAGAAAAATGAATGGCCTTTCCTGGCTGTAGTGTGGGAATATATAAATGTCCTGTGCTTTGGTGTGCACTTTGTCTTAGGTTCTGCAATGACCAGGAGTGGTGTATGTGCTTTCGTGGCACATCCGTTTTCTTAAGTGCTTGACAGAGCACGAGGAGCGGTGATTGCCGGGAAGGAACCGATTGGTTAGTTTGTGATGCTTGTGTTGTGTTTGTTTTTAAGGAAGGTGATAGCTTTAGGATGAAAAAAAGGCTTTTGAGGTTTTTGTTGTACTTAGCTCCTCTGTGTTTTTGTTAAACAAAGTGTGTATAACTAGACTTTCAAACAGAGGCTTTAAAGGTCCTACAGTGCCTGGGTGCCTGTCACTGCTGCCAAGACTATCCAGAGAAAGGCAGGACTGTCAACCGTCACAGAAGTGAAGAATTTTAGCTTTTCTCTCTGCCTGCTCCTCATACTCCTGCTGGGTTTGTTTGCATACCTGTCACCTACTTGTATTTTTCATTTTCAGAATCCACGGAACCCTAAATAATAGCTACATTCCCTTGTCAGATATCTTTATTCACCTTCTCCCAGCATGCCACAACCCCCAACCTCTGTTTTATGGATGCTTTTTCAGCAGACCTACTCCGTACTAGATTGGGTTTATTTTCCAACTTTTTGGGCACCAACACCCAAGATGACCGCACTGTTGCTACTGAAGAAGGAGTAGGGCTTTGGGATCACTTCTGTCATACTTCAGGATACAGCAATTTTTGTGTTTTTCTTCAGCTTGCTGTACTGTGGCAGTCTCTGTCACAAGAAGATGCAGTCAGTGAGCACTTCATTGTTTCAGACGGGTCCTGTACTTCGCGATAAGTACACGTGTGTGCGTAACGGAGCTGGATGTGTCTGACATACTGACAGTTTTACAAGGAAAGAAGACACAGTCAGAATGTTTTGCATCGTTTTAATTACAAGTCAGAGGGAACTCTGTGTTTCCTTCATTCTTTCCTTTTAAACTGTAGAAAACATCGAAGCCAAAGGAAGCAAGTTCATGTTGGTGAGAGACATGTACCGAGAAGCTGTACAGTGGTTGCTTTTTAAAGACTGGGCTAGGCTAATATTTAAGCTTCGGTCCCATTTTTCACAAGAAAAGCAACATTTATGTGGATTACTGACCCTCTGCAGTGTCAACTTAATTTTACTGTGGTTCCACGTTAATGTAGCACAGTTTCCATTGGGGTGGGGGGCATTTTTACTGCTAGTTGGGAACTGTTGTGGGTGAGTCTTTTTAGCAGTATGATTTTCGGCTGTTAGATCCACCTTTTTAAATCACAGTCATCAACAGTCAAACAAAAGCTGTCTGTTTCTACATTGGAATCAATAAAATGGGAAGCGTATTATGGTTTAGCCATCAGCTTTTGCTGGTTTGTCTCCTATTTAAGGGTAGATTTTTCCTACTGTTTGTATTCTGCTGGTTGTATGTTTGGTGTGTGTGACCTGTAATCTGCATAGAAATTACATGCTGCCTGCAGCACAAGAACAGCTTTTTTATTTCAGTGTTTGCTCCTAATATAATGTCTTACTTTCATCCAGTCTGGCTTCTCCAGTATTTTCCTGGTGGTGATAAGAACGATGGTATAATTCTTCACCAAAAGGAAAAGAGCTTAATTTTCATGCAAACCAATATTCAACGGCATCGTAAAGCCCTAGCCCTGGTAATAAAAATAGAAGCTGCTGCTATTAATGCATCATTCCAGATACACAGAGCACCATTATGTGGCTCCTGGGTTGAGTAAAACTTCCTGTAATCACAGTAGCCATAGTCTCGAGCCCTATAAAGTTGGAACCTTCACCAGATGGCCATTGTCAAGGCAGCTTCTCCAGACTTCAGAGCTGCAATGTGTTAGGGCTCTAGATAGGACTTACGCAGTGGTAGCTTTTTAAAGCACAATTACTGACCATAACCAATCCACATCATGGAAGTAATAATAATAACACTTTGCACTCAGTGACCTTTTATCTGAGGACCCGAAGTCTCTTAAACAAGGCTTTTCTGCTTATAGGAAATAACGTGTTCAGAGGCTTCACGGGGTATGAGCGAATTGAGCAACAGCATCCCGACTCCGCGGCCCGTTGGGAACAGGCAGGCAGTACTGCCTGCGGGTCTGGGACTGGGACAGGCACTCCTATCCCTGTCCTGGTCCCTGACAGCTGGGAGATGATGTGCCAGTCGCTTGGGGTGGAACCTCCTACTTCAATAACACTTTAAATCTTGAGCGGAGCCAGCCTGTGCGTGGGATTGCTTGTGCACTGAAATGCTACGTGGCAGGAACGGGAACGGCATGCGGTGGCCCTCACATAAAATTTCCTTTATTCACTCTGTAAACTGTGAGGATAATACTGAAATGATGTTAAAAGCTGGGGGTGACAGGCACTAAGGCTCCAAAGCACCACACTTCACTGAGGGGCTTAGGTGTGGATGTATCTTGGGCGCTCTGTATTCAGGTCAGACAGATAAGTACCTGCAAAGGCTGGCCTGTATTTTAGGGAGAATGGTTATGTCCTTTTTATAAGTACCACATGTTGGCCATGAATTTACTGAGCTTTAATACTCAGCCTCAAAAATCACATAATGGTATTTATCAGTAATAGGAGTAAATAACTGTATTTGACATTTGCTTTTGTATTGCCAGTAGTTATTTTTCCCTTTTTTTTGCCCCGAAGTGATTTTATAATAGATTTTCAGGGTCTAGAGATCACGCCTGCAAGTTTTCTTGGTGACTGTTTTTGTTTTATCTTTTAGATTGATGTGATTGTGACTTTGGGTGGACTTGGAGGACGCTTTGACCAAACAATGGCATCCGTGGAAACGCTTTTCCATGCAACAAATATCACTCCTTTCCCAGTGATAGTTATCCAGGAGTGCTCGCTGATTTACCTGCTTCAACCTGTAAGTGTTGCGAAAATGTACTTCAGAATAAAACTGACCTTCCACCCACCCTGACCCTGGAGGTCTTGCACCATTAAATGCTCATTTTCTTATTTGTATTCTATAGGATCAGAGCCGAAATATGTAACATATTCCAGGGAAGTGGGCAGCAAATGATGGGCTCTGTATCCCTGCCCTGGAAAAGATTGTGTTTAATTTGTTAAGGATAGATTTATTAAAAGGGGAGGAACATAGAAATCCAGAAGGTATGAAAACTGAATTTGGTTAAATATAGGATTTTATTATAAATGAAAAAACTAGGTTTTTAAAGTTTTTAATTAGATTCCAATAAGTTTAAAATTAGCACACAGCCTTTTTGCTTGTAGCAGTAAGTCGGACTAAGGATGCCTGCAGTAGGAGAAACAGAAGAAAACTGTAAGAGGAAGATAGGAGGGAGTTCCTGACAAACACGTCAGGCAGAGCTCTTCTGTGGTCTGAGTGGTGCCGTTCATTATGATGGGAACCCAGCTAGGATCAACGAGGGAATTTATTTAAGAGGTGTTATTTTTGTGGTTTTTCAGGTCTGTTATTCGATTTATTGATTCACAAAACAACACACAAAATATCTTGCTGGGCTTCTGCTTCTGAGCTTTAAATTAAAGGCAAATCTAAGCATCAAAGGTTTTTCTCTAACAGTGATTCGTTTATTTGTTTGGAAGTATCTTTTCCTGATGTCAGGGATTCTAGAAGCTTAACTAACTTTTCCATCTTATCTTGGAAGGCTTAGTTCATTAAAATAAATAACATTGGCAAACAAATTTGACAAACCGCTGCATCACACGTGCTTCATCGTAATTTGAGAAAAGCATTAATGAGGTTCTGTGAGATTATAGATTTAAATCCACGGGGGCAGATGCTGTGTTAAGAGCTCAGAAGCACTCTGTCTGCGGGAAAGAGAGTAGGCACAGGAGGTCATTTGCCAATGGGACTAGGAATGGCTGTGATCATTAGAGGCACAGCTAAACGGATAGAGGCAGCAGAGTCAGGGGGAACGGAGGCTAACTGTAAATTAATCTTAGGATATTTTTAAGAACATGTTGAGGAACTGAAATAAGATGGAGAATTCCCAATCTAGCTTGCAGAACACTTACTTGTACTGGAAATACTTTTAATGCTTTTCATTCATCTTTTCTGGCAGTAGGTTTAAATGCCGTGCCTAAGGATGCTTTCAGAACGGTGAATAATTAGGTCCTTTGCAACTTGAAAAAAAAATCATGATCCATGCATTTGGGTTGAATCGGGAGGTTGCTAATTGTTTGGGCTTGCTGGAAACTTCTTGATGTTCTGTTTCTAAAAGAGCTGTACGGGAAGGATTTCATACTTTTCTGTTGATGGGAAGAGTTCGACAGGATATTATTTTTTTTATGCCATTCCTGGCAGTCAGTCTGCATTGACAGTTACTGACTTGTGTAACTTCAGGCTGATTCTCCTCTTCAGAAATAATAGGCAGATATAGGGGGCAGGGCATTTAAATAATCTTAATTCTAAACTTGACACAAAACTGCTTTTCATCGTTGGTTTAAACTTGTCACTGTCAGCATCCTCAGTCAACTGTCGAGGTACCTCCGGATAATAACATGAGTGCTGCGGAGTTTTAAATGGAGATCAAGATGCACAGATAGAAATGAGGATCCTAAACTGGGAAGGACTCTTTTTCTTTTTTTCATATGGAATTAAGCGTGATATTTGTCTCTCGTAAACAGCCACAATCATGGCATTCTCTCTTTTTCCCCTTTCCCCTTTGTAATTTAAAATCAAGGTAGGAGGGAGGTGAACACAGTGGGAGATTCACTGACTTTTTGAAGTGCAAGTCTGGAAACTGTAACAAATGAAGCAAGGCTTTGAGATTCAAATGCTAATGCAAATGATAAAGTTAAGAGCATCTTGCTTTTTCCTATAATATGTAGATTCGAAACCTTTCTCTCTCGGGGAGGAAGAATCTGATCCTTACTGGATTATTTTTATAATATATATGAGCAAAATGCAACTGTGGTTTTTCTTCAAAATAACATTAGCCCTCCGCTCACTGTAGAGGGAGACTAGTATTGGTCCTCTCCCATGTGTACCTGAGCAGAGACTAAAATACTTGGATAGGGCAAAGAAGCTGGTAATTCCATAACAGCCCTAGGAAGGCTGCAAACGGGAATAACAAGTCAGGCTGCTGAATTTGTGGTTACTAATGCAGAAACTAAGAGGAGGACAGTGTGAGTAGATATCAAACTACACCATAAAATTTATTAAGTAATTGCTTTGAGAGTTATTTCACATTATTACAATGTTGATATCGAGGGGTACAGCAGGAGAAATATATCAATATTTAACCCACTTGTTAAAATTCTGCGGTGGTGCGGAACCAGACTTACAGACTTGATGAAGGTCTTCAGGGTGACAGAGGAAGGCACTGAAGGAAATACCTGGTTTGGAATCCACTGCAGACTGCTAAGCAAGGAAGACCAGGTAAACAAAGCCTTTTTTCACCAGCCAATAAAGAAAGCAATAAAATTATTCAGGCACTGAATGTGAGGGTAATTGGCATGGTGAGTACTGCAGCATCTCTTGGGAAATGGACGGACAGACAGTGCAGGTGTTTGAAATAAACTGGGAAAAAATGTTTTGGCATCAAAAGCAAAGCAAACTATGAGGGGGTAAGCTCTTACACTCATTTCATCGGTAAGGATGACCTGTGCTGAGGGGTGGAGAAGAGAAAAAAGATTGCAAGAATTGCACCCCATAAATATCTGTCTCTGTGGACTCTATGGTGAGGGTCACGGCACGGGGGGGAGCAGAGCTTCCCCTGCAGCCTCGGGAGGACCCCACATTGGAGCAGGTGGCTGTGCCCAAAGAGTCCCTCACTCCGTGGGCAGCCCAGACTGGAGCAGGCTGCTCCTGAAGGACGGCACCCTGCGGAAGGGACCCCACACGCTGGACAGTTCGTGAAGATCTGCAGCCCGTGGGAAGGACTCAGGTTGGAGAAGTTGGGGGAAGACTGTCTCCCGTGGGAGGGACCCCACGCTGGAGCAGGGGCAGAGGGTGAGGATCCTCCCCTGAGGAGGAAGGAGCAGCAGAGACCTGTGATGGACTGACCACAACCCCCGTTCCCTGTCCCCCTGCACCAGTGTTGGAGTGGAGGTAGAGAAACCAGGAACAAAGCGGGGCCTGCAAAGAAGGGTGGGGGGGGAGGAAGGGGGTTTTAAGGTGGGAGGAAGGTGTTTTTAAGATTTAGCTTTTATTTCTCACTTTCCTACTCTGATTTAATTGGTAACAAATTAAATTGATTTCTTCCCCACGTCGAGTCTGTTTTGCCCATGACCGTAACTGGGGAGAGATCCCTCCCTGTCCTTGTCTTGATCCATGGGCTTTCCTGATATTTCCTCTTCCCCATCCCACTCCGGGGGCAGGAATGAGCGAGCGGCTGCGTGGTGCTTTGTTGACAGGCCTAAACCATGCCAGTAGGTATCTAAATTTAGATAAAGGAGTTACCACATAGGACAAATTACTGAACACGTGTTTTAAGAAAAGCACCTCTGGAAGTGCCAAAGCAACAAGGACTTAGTCTGTAACTACAGAAGCTGTAAGCTGAGAGTGGAAGATTTTCTGTTGTCTGAATGGCAAAGGCAAACAAGGACAAACAGTCTAAAATGAACCCATCTTTTGCTCGGTCTTTACTGGAGCAAAATATTCCTTGGAGCAGATAACCAACACAGTTAAATCAGGGCCAAAGTCCGAAGACTTTAAATTGCTTGAGAGAAAAAGCCAGTAAGAGAATGAGCTGCCTTTAATTTTTGCCAACGCCAAGGGTTGTTAGTTTTTGTGTGCCATGCAACACTAATTAGGATAGGAGTCAGAAATAGGGAGACTGTGTAAGAATTCCAGGAGGTGACGCTTGCTCTGAAACATTTTCTAATGTGATAATTGGAATCTTAAAAAGAAAAAAAATTACCTCTGTATTAAATAGCCATCATATTTCTTTCTGTAGTGGGGGGAGGGAGGAAAGCCGGAATTCTTAATAGGGAGTAATCATTCTTTATAAGCAGGATATTTTATGCAACAGTCTGTACGTTTTATGCTTGAAATTTTGGTAATATCAATTACCATTAGAATATACCCTGGCTGAAGAGCATCAGGCCCTTAGAGCCGTGTTTATCATGCCAGCCATGCTCAGTATGAACGGCTTAAGGTTTCACATACATACTTTCTCATTTTCTGGTAGTGTGCTTCTCAGGAGTACAGAAACATTAGCTTCTGTACACTGAGCATAAATTATCTTTTATCTATGAGTTTTATGGCAGTTTGTAATACAAGGTAATAGGATTTATGACCAAGAAATGAGAAGATGTCCAAGAGTTAATGAGGCCTGTCTTTTACATTATACTGAGCAGTTCAGTTTTCCCCTCGCAGGATTCCAGCCCTGGGATGTAGAGAAGTGCTACCTACACATGAAAATGTGTTACAGCAGCATATTTTTGTCACTTTTTAGTGTATGAATGCCTTGATAACCCTTTTTCTTGCACACAGCTCTTCTTGTGAGTGCATGCCTGCCTTCCCTGTGAGAAACGGATGAGTGATTTAACATCACAGGTAGCAGTCCAGCAGCTAAGTATGCGCAAGAAGAATCCGGAGTCCCATCCCTTATTCTTGGCTCTTTAGTACCATTTCATTGAAGAGAAGTAAATTACACAGGCTTTTGATCTCACAGTCTCCTAGTTTGTAAATTGGATAAAACCCACGTCCTTCCCTGAACGGGTACTGCGAGGCTCGTTTAGTTTTTCACAAAACACCATTACATCCGCGGCTCTGCGCCGAGGCGGAACGTAGTATGATGGTAATAGTAACAACAGTATTAATAAGGCCCTTAATTAACATAAATATTGCCACACAGTAGGCTGTGCAGGTAATCAGTTAGCATGGTCCCAAGCACAGTTTTAGTGGGAGCCAGCTATTGTTCTTGCAGACGGTACCTGCACACGGTTTGGGGTTAGCAGGGGTCCGTAACTGCTTACTGAGCATTTGGATGGTGCTGCCTTGTTTTGGGAGCGAGAGAGGACAGCTATATGCAGTTCTGTGAGCAGTGCTGTGCCAGTTGGCGTGAGGTTCAGAGGATGTTACCTGAACCGTGTTACAGATGCAGATGGAGTGACTAGGGATGGGCATCTGCTCCTGGATGGGGGCACTGCAGTAGGTGTGGGGGGAGGTACAAGGCTGCACACTCTATGGGAGTTTGTTGCTTCAATTCTCTGTGCCAAGGTTACTTGGTATGCTTTGTGTCCATGCTTGGAATGTTGTATGGGAAGTTCAGGGTATATTCCTCCAACTTCTGAGTTTTTTTCTGGCAGCCAGTTCCTTGAGTTTCACCGGAGCTTCAAGGATGACCTATCAGGTCACTTCTCTACCACCTCGGCTGTGTGAGAAGCAGATGTGGCTTGCTCAGGCATTCGGTGGAGAAAATCCATAGTGTGAGTGCCTCTTCTGCTGGATAACTTTGGGATTTGGGAAGTTTAGGAATAATAACCTTTAATGTCTCCTTTTCCTGTATTATTAGTACATTTTATGGGTCGATTCAGTTGCAAAGGGGTCCCAGTTGCCAAGGAAGGGGTTTCAACATATTGTTTAAACAAAATATTTAAACATATATCTAATATTTAAACCAAGTGTTTCAACATACAGTTAGTACTTAAAATATTTATTGTCCTGAAAGGCTGTCTTTCCTGTTTAGTATCAGCTCCCAACAGCACTGTTGGAACTTAATCTGGTTGACAAAGCAGGCAGTCTCTGTGCTTCAAGCTCCTTAAAGGAACATCCATGCCATTCTCAAATATACAGCTTTTTGTCCTTTGATAAATACATCTTTTTGTGACTTCTATGAGAAAGCCAGCTGTTTGTCTGGGCAGAAACACTGCCAGTGTCAAAAATATTAGCAGTGGAAAACTCTTACTCAAGCTCTTGTCTGGGAGCATGACTCCTTCACAGAAACCTTTGCGGAAAGGGGTTTTGTGCTTCCAGAGCTTCAGGAACACATTCAAATGGCTTCTCATGGGGGGAAGGGGGTAAAAAAAAAAAAAAAAAAAAAAGGCATGTTGGTGGTTTAGCTGCCTCAGTTTCCTTCTTTGGTAATAAACTTTAAGAAATCTGGGGGGGACTTTTTACAAGGGCCTGTAGTGACAGGACAAGGGGTAACGGGTTTAAATTGAAAGTGGGGAGGTTTAGATTAGATATCAGGAAGGAATTCTTCCTGGAGAGGGTGGTGAGGCACTGGGACAGGTTGCCCAGAGAAGCTGTGGATGCCCCATCCCTGGAAGTGTCCAAGGCCAGGCTGGATGAGGCTTGGAGCAACCTGGTCTAGTGGAAGGTGTCCCTGTCCATGGCAGGGGGGTTGGAACTGGATGGGCTTTAAGGTCCCTTCCAACCCAAACCATTCTGTGATTCTGTGATTTGGTTACAGCTCAACTTCAAATAAGACTTTTAGAGCCTGTTTTACTGCCTCCCTGGGAAAATCTAGCTGGAGTAATATTCTTATTACGTGTTTTTGTAGTGGGCCTGTGTAAATGAGACCTTCAAATGGCTCCAGATCCAAGTGACTCAGGTTTATTTTGTGGTAATTTGTATCTATGAAGTGGCATTGCTTCATGTTTACCACAGGATTTCTGTGTTTTACTGGCTATCAGTGATCCAAAATAATTCAGTTTTGTCAATCGCATCTTGAGCTGGGGAAGATTTACTTGCTGTTTGCTTCTCACTGTTACAAAAGGAACATTTTAATGGGATTTTCTCTTAACAGCTAAATTCTTTATAACTTAGTCCTATTCCAGCATTCCAGCAAATGTGTAGTATAAAATATACAAAGTTTATATAGTATCTTAGAAATGATAATCAGCTTTTGAAATACTCCTATCCTTTCAAGCAGCTTATTTAGCAGCAGTTAAAAGTGCAGTCTGTGTCATCTTTATGCACTCTTTGGAATTATGTGAATTTTTCAGGGACTTTTTTCAGGGGTTGACATTTAATAGTTATGGATTAGTTCTATTTAATGAAGACTTTTTTTTTTTTTAAATAAGCCTCTTATTTTGCCTTGGATAGACAAACAGATTGCAACAAACTCATAAGTCAAATTGTTAGCTTGCAGGTAACCACTTAAAAAAAATACTTATCTTTCAGAAAGGAAAGAAAAATACCAAACCATCATTGCCAAGTCTTTACTAAATGAGATTTTCTCCTGCTCATAATTCTTAAGGAACAAGTAATACTCTAGAGCAGGATATGTTAATTACACAGCTGATTTTAAATTCATATCTTAATGGTATCTGCATGAGAAGATGATGTAAGGAGTCTAATTGGATTACTTATGTATTTCTAAATTCTGGAGTCATCCAGTTTGTTTCTGAATCAGTATCTAGTCAACGGTTCTGCTCTCAAAATGTTGCAGTTTTTGTCCAGATTTTTAATTAGTTACTACAGCAGCTGATGGATGATCATCCAGGAGAATTGTGACCCTGAATAAAGCTCTTCCAATGAGATTCCTGCTCTCTGTTGTTGCCCCTGGCTGTTGTAATATGATCTTATTAATATCAATATATCTAGTCTGCTGCTTTGTGGAAACCGCGAGAAGTTTGCTGTTACAGAGCTAATTTTCTTAGAAGAGGGTTTTTTTTTCCCCAACGTGTCAATTACTTGTTTCCTTTGAAGTCTTAATCTTTCTTTTCAAACCCACCCTTAACAAACTTCTTTCTGCAGTGCCCTGATACTTTGCTTTTTTCTGTGCAATGTAGTGTTAATAATTTACTGTAAAACTGCTGCTGCAAAAGTCACCTGCTTTATGTTAGATGATCGCCAGCAAAACACGTAATGTTTATCTTCGACGTTTGCTTATTGGTAGGAGCTGATGCTTAAACCGAGGTCGGTGGGAAGCTAGTAAAACTTTCTCCTGTTTTGTGGGTAGCGGTAAACTGAGGAAGACCACAGCAATATTTTCACTTGCCGTGTACATATTTCATCTTTCTTCTGTAACTAACAGCACAAAGCTGGAGTGTGCATGCATGTGCGGGTTCATTCCAGTTTTGTTTGGGTTTGTTTCCAGGTAGGACTGATCCTATGTGGGGGTTTTGTGGCAAGCTAAAGAATTCCCAAGCTTTTTGTGAATAGATATTTGACCTGAAAAAATCCCCGTCATTTTAAATGACTGTTAATATCATTCAGAATTTAATCAAGAGAATTAAATACTTTGTACATACTCTAACAAGCGTTCTACAAGGTGCCATATTTAGAAAAATTACTCCATACTTGTCTGTATGAAGGTCTCATAGACTAGTATCTTCCAGATTGATTGTTGTATTTTTATGATTATTGCTGTGGTTTAAAATATTTGTCTACCACCTGACACCTAGAGGAAGTTCAGCTTTATTGCGTTAGCCCAAGTTTCTCAATTCCTAGGTTTCCCTGCTGCCCACTAAGTGACACTGTCTCTCTGAAGACATCCTACTGCCTTGCTTGAGGTGAATTTCACCAAAGTTTTGTAGTAAGAGGTTTCCTCTTCGAGTATTACACAGGTTTTACTGTTAGTTTGGGGATATGGGATTATTTCACTCCCTCCCTTGCATTATGGAAAGTTCTGTAGGGAAGCTAACAGCTATTACAAGTTTGTAATCTAAGGCAAAGCCTCCTCTGAAAAGAAAATGAATATCTGAAAAATATTTTGCTGTATACAATTATAAACATTGTAAGGAAAATCAATATTATTGTTCCTAGAAGGAATGTAAATGACAGTAAAAATTGAAATGATCTTAGGGGATAAATTATTATCTACTTAAAAAAAAAAATCAGAACGCTGAATAATTAATGGTTGACCAAGCCTGAAGGGTTGACAGATCCCTTTAGAAGGAAACTTAAAACCAGTCCTTTCTGCTCACATCTGAGTACAGGCATTAGTTGAAGTTGCAGAAGGTGAGCATCTGTATTCTGCTCTCAGTTATATTTGAAAATGTGTTATCACTTACATTGAATTGCTTTATGAAATTGTTTAGGCTTTTCCAGTCCCTTACAGTATCGCTGTTAATTCTGTTTCTGCCATGGTAGTGGTGTCAACTGTGTGGATTTTCTACTTTTACACTGATTGCTAAAAAAAGTTCAGTGCAGAAGAATTGATAATATTTAGTAATATCTGAGGTTCTGGGGAAAATGCTGTACTACCCTGATAAACAAGATTTATGTACAACTATTCAGCCTTGCCATGAGAAGTGATTTACTTTGCAATCCGAATTTTCTTCATGTTGGTAACAACTGGGGACACTACTTCAGTGCTCCCTCTGCAGTAACAGAACATCCCAAGAGGCAACAGTGCTCAGGATTGTGTTCTTTGATGTCTTTTAAGACTGACACGCACATCAACTGCAATCAAAAATACTTGCCAACAGTGTAGTTGGGCCCAGTGATCTTCATGGAAGCACAGGCTTCCTACTCCTAATCCTAAAATCAAAGAACCATAAAATGGTTTGGGTTGGAAGGGACCTTAAAGACCATCGAGTTCCAACCCCCCTGCCATGGGCAGGGACACCTTCCACTAGACCAGGGTGCTCCAAGCCTCATCCAGCCTGGCCTTGGACACTTCCAGGGATGGGGCATCCACAACTAGGTAGTGTTTAGTTCAATCCTGCGGATGAGGGGGGAAATGCTCAGGTACGTGTAGACACAACCTGTGACTTAACCCCTGGCTATGTAGCTGGTGTCACAAGAAGTGCTTTTATGATCGTGGGTTCCTCTGAGGAATGGGAACTGCTAGTGAGAGACAGGATCCATTTGACAAAGCAAGGGAAGAACATCTTTGCCAACAGGCTTGCCAGCCGCTGGGAAGGGGTTTAAACTGGGTTATACTGGAGGATGACAGCTTATAGTTAAGTGATGGAGTAGTGGTTAGGGGTGTAAGTTCAAGGGGTAGAGGAGTGGTGTGAGTAAGTCCTCAGGAAAGATGAAACAAATCGAAAGAGAACCTGTCTCAAGTGCCCAAATTCATGCAGCCTAGGAAACAAACGGGAGGAGCTAGAGCTCTGTATATGGACACTGAACTGTGACATCATGGGAATAGCTCAGGAGTGGTGGGGTAGTTCCTATGGCTGGAGATCTGTGACAGGGAGATAGCAGCTCTTTGGGAAACAGGCAAGGAAGAAGAAGAGAGTGGTGGCCCTCTATGGCAATGAGCAGTTGGCAGTGGAAGGGATGGTGTGGGAGGCAGCTCTGAGTGTCAAAGCGGCAAGTTCAGTGAGGGATCACCAAGATGCCAGGGGCTGGAGCACATGCCCAGTGGGAAGAGGCTGAGGATACTGGGCTTCTTCAGCCTGGAGAACAAAAAGCTTTGGGGAGTCCTAATAGCAATCTTCCAGAATATGTGAGGAGGTTATCAAGAAAAGGAGACCAGGCTTATTCCTGAGGTGCACAGCAGGAGGATGAGAGACAGTGGTCCTAAACTGAAACAGGGGAGATTCTGGGTAACTATGAGGGAAAAGTTCTACTATGAAGATAAATATATACTGGAATAGGTAATTATATACAGGAACAGGTTGCCCAGAGAGTCTCCAGCCATGGCAGTGTTCAAAACCGGATTGGAAAGCTGCACTCAATAACCTCCTGAGACCCCTTCCCACCTATGTGATTGTGGGACACGTGTGGAGACACGGGTGGATTGAACAGGGGTGTTAGAGCCATTGTACAAGAACTTGCTGAAAAGAATCTTTAATCTCCTGGTAGAGAAGACCTTGTGGCCATACTCGGAACTAGTAGTTCTGTCCACTCTGATCTCTGTTCATGATTTTGTTACCTTAGGAGCGGCAATTTGGTTTAGTCTCTTGTGTAACCTCTCAGAAAAAGTGCTGAAAGGAGAAATGATTGCTGTGTCTAAATGCACTGAAGGAGTAAATGCCAGGGAGATAAACAGTCTATTTAATCTTTACTACAATGCTAGAACAAAAGTAAATTGCTTTAGACCAGTGCTGGATAAATTTCCATTGGAAATTAGAAAAAACATCCCTAATCATTGGTCTGATGAGATTCCGTAACAGCTTTCAAAAAGGAAATAATGATAGAATCATAGAATCATAGAATGGTTTGGGTTGGAAGGGACCTTAAAGATCATCCAGTTCCAACCCCCCTGCCATGGGCAGGGACACCTTCCACTAGACCAGGTTGCTCCAAGCCTCATCTAGCCTGGCCTTGGACACTTCCAGGGATGGGGCATCCACAGCTTCTCTGGGCAACCTGTTCCAGTGCCTCCCCACCCTCTCCGTGAAGAATTTCTTCCTGATATCTAATCTAAACCTCCCTGTTTTCAATTTATACCCATTACCCCTTGTCCTGTCACTACAGGCTCTTGTAAAAAGTCCTCTCCCAGTACCCTTGTAGCCCCTTCAGGTACTGGAAAGCTGCAATGAGGTCTCCTCGGAGCCTCCTCTTCTCCCGGCTGAACAAGCCCAATTCTTGCAGCCTTTCATCACAGGAGAGGTGCTCCAGCCCTCTGAGCATCTTCGTGGCCCTCAAATAATGGGGAGGAACAGTTAGAAACAGAGCTCACCAAGTTGATTTTACATTCCCAACTGTATTCTGCAAAAAAGTGGATGTAAAACTTTCCCAAGTTGCCAACGTACACCCTTACGCAGACACTGTGTTTCCAACTGTCCTTAATTCCCTGCTTTTTAAACTTGAGGCCTGGCGTCGGCGTCAGTCGGTCTGGGCCATGGTGGTCGGTGGGCAGCCCTTCAGCAGTGCCGCTTTGCAGACAGTTAGCGCTACTCCCAGCCCTAGCCAGGGGGTCCGTTTCACAAACGTAGTTCCCTTTTGCATTTTATTTACTACATCCTGTGATCTAGGCCTGGCTTTTGTGTATGCCGTAAGAAATCACGGATACCTGCAGGTGCTTTAGCGATCGAGGAGGTTGTACCAGTGGGAAAGTGTACACCTTTTGGCTAGTAATCTTACAAGTACAGCATAAATAAAAGCTTATAGCAGATTAATGAAGTCTAAGCATGTGCTTAAGCAGGTTGTTGAACTCTGGTTGGCAGGTGGAAGTGTAGTATCTCATCTGCTGTATAATGTCAAGTTAAGATGTCTCTGCATTTTCCTACCCGCATGGCAGCCAGTGATGCTTCGTAGGGAGTATCTGCCTTCCCATGGCATCAACATCTGTTCCTGAATGGTTAATTTTCATTAAAAGTTCCCATCCGTTATTAATTGAATTATGGCCTTCAATTTCAGCAATGTCATGTACCTGTGGGAGAAGAAGGAGCTACACTCAGAGGGGAATCCTTTTATTCTGATCAAAGAATAAATTATCAGATTGAATAATAATTAGCTTACAGAATTCTCTGCTAGTAACCACGGTGTTAGCAACGAAATATGTCTTTGTGTTACGGGTCTGAGGTCTTCCTACCTCACAGTAACTTAAAGATCTTTAGATATATGCATCTAAAAGCTGCATTGCAGCAGGTATCTCTCCTTAGGCTCTTAATAATGAGGTCACCTTCTTCAGTCCTTTCTCAGCTAGCATGTTCCTTTTGGGGCAGGGAAAAGAGGAAGTCTCTCTGGTTAAAAAAAAAAAAAGTACATTTTTCTCCTCTTTGTAACCAGCAGCAGTTTTTCCTCAGCTGGGGGAGGTACTTCATGAGAGGAGGTGAAAACATGGAATTAGTCTTCTGCAGCAATGATGCCACGGGCAGAGAGTCTCATTAAGCTGGGAGCTTGGTGAATTTCTTTAGGGAGGCACCGTCTGTCTCCTTCATGTTAGAGGGAACTGGGAATAAAATTGATAAGGTATTCACTGTACCCAGGCTATCAGCTGAAGCTTTAAAGCAATTAAAGGAGCACTGAGGGAGGACTCAGTAGGTCTCCGAGGGGCCAATATGTCTGTGTGTGAAGTCCCAAACCCTCCTGTCTATTCAGGACGGCGTGGAAGCTATTTCCATGTGTTGTAGGTGTGCAAGCTACTGCGGGCAGCCTTAACCCGCCCACGCTCCCTGGTTCGGGAATCACATGGGGAAGGTGGAGGGTGTGGTATATTCCCATTGCGCGAGATGGGTGACCACAGGCAGAACTCAGCAGCAGCAGCCTGAGTGATGGTAACCAAACCCAGCTCCTCTCTTCTGCAGGAGGATGTGTGTCACCAATGAAAGCGTGCCTACGGGCCTGGGCGCTTAAATGAAGTGTCTCACCATGCCTTCTACACGGATTTACCAGTTTTCTGTAAACTCAGTGATGCCAACTGAATTAATAGTGCCATTCAGCCTCTGTCACTTCTTGGTCTTTCATGTGTCTGACTTAGGGATCGCCTTTCTTACCTGTTCTCAAGCAATCAGTGATACTGCAGAAATACCAGGGCAACACTGAATCTCCGTTTTAATTTATTAATAGTAACACCCTCCATGAATGTCTCTTTTCTTTTTTTTTTTTTTTCAATTTTGCACTTATACCTGGCTCCAGATTACCGTACTAAGCGTCTTCTGTGTCTCCTTGAGGAGGTATTATGCAGCTGTTGATTTAGAAAACAGTTTTTCCAACAGTAATCTGGGAAGTTTTTAAGCGCTTACAGTATGGAAGCACGTTGAACTGTCAAACATATGTATGTAGAAAACTCTAAGGAGATAAAATACCTAAACATTCAGTGTTTTTATTCCAAGTCACCTCAGACAGTGAATCAGTTTTAGCTACTTAGTGTAGTCTGTTAAAAGGCACTGAATGGTCAGAAATAACTGTGGGCACTATGGTGAGCTGACTGACGCTGGTGATACAATACACATGTGCAGCTGAGGCGTTCCTCCTCCTAATTTACGCTCCTTTGTGGCAAGGACAGCAACATTCACCAGCATCAGCCCAAGCCACGGTCTTCAGATAGTGCAGCGAATGTAATTGCTCATTTCTGTAGCACTTGGAAGCCCATGCGCAATGATGTTCACATCTCTCATCTTGAAAGGCGGTGGGAGCTCGTGTGTCTGAGACGGGCTGAGACAACCCCTGCAGCTCAGTGAAACTGATACCACGCTGGTGTCTCCTCCTGGCAGCCCAGAGGTGTCTCCTGCTGAGAGCCTGCATCTGGTTGCTCTCATGCAAACTTCACTTTCGGCTGGGAGCGAGAGCTTCTCTCCATGAGGTTTGGCAGTGTTTCTCCGCGGGACTCTGGACATGCAGGGTGATTTTCAGGCAACTGTTTTATAATTGGATGTATTTCCCCGTTTGAGGGCTAAAATCCAGTGAGTCAGCTAGAGCTTACCTGAAGATGGTTGGCTGATTGTTTTGATAACGCCTACTTTACAATCATCTTGGAGAGGGGAAGATGGTGGTAGAGTGTCTGAAATCTGAACATAAGCTTAGTATTCAGACATGCTTGTTAGTGGTCTGTACAGTTTTATACTGGAGTGTGATATGGCAGTAACATGATTTCTTTCCTTCAGCTTATATATCTTAAATCGGATTATTAGGGCTGTGTGTATTCTCAAAAGTTTTAATCATGAGGGGCAACTGACATAAAAAGTGTTTGGTGGAAATCGTTATTTTTAGAAGAATCCATAAGACAAGGAATAGTGATGTACCTTACTTTTCTTATAGACTCTGATTCTCCATTTGTGAATCTCAGAACACACCTCATGTCATGCTCTAGCAAGATCTCAAGGTATATCCCTCTTATATTACAGAGAGAGAGAGAGACAAAGGCATGAGCAAGTGAAATCATTTGCCCAGGTACCCAGGGAGTCAATACCATATTGAAAATTGAATCCAGTTTTCCAGGTTTCTGTCTCCAGTGACCTGTCAGCTGGGACCTTTTGTCCCACTTCTTGGTGCTTGTGACTTGATTAGGAGTGACCTTTAGAGATGATGGAGGTTTTTACTGAAAGCGCTTAATCCTCTCAGAAAAATCACAAAAGCTCACTTTTCTATAGTTGTCGAAAATTCATCCTAACTCCCTTAGGAAAAATTGTGAAAAAGGTGGATATGTATAAATTAAGAAATCTTGGTTCTTAAGAAGCATGAGGAAAATGTCTCATGCCTGAATCTGAGAATGTCATGGCTTAGCTTGGACAAATATATATATGCCAATTATAACAACCGCTGATCATTTCTAATGAAGAGTATATCCAGGAACAAAAAGAAAATAAGAGCTTGTCAGGGTGTCGCAGACCATTATTAGAAATCTCGTTCTTTTACCTTTCTGCCCCTGTGCCTGGGCAGCGAGTGTGGTGCCATCCGATAAAAGAGTTTTCATCTCCTCAGAATATTACAGGTTCTGTGTTGATTGTCATAACCAAGAGCAGTTCACAGCAGACAATGGGGATGGATGTTCGTTCCCTCCTGCCTTTTTTAACACGTTAGAGATCTGTAGGTTAGAAATGCGGAGGGAAAATGACTATAGCTATCACTGTCTTTCATAGGCGGCTGAGCAAAAGAAAATCCTGGGATATCACATTGCAGAGCTTACAGCAAGATTTGTTCTCGTTCTGTGAGGTTTCTAGGAAATTCATATCTCATGTCCCAGTCCAATGAGCTGTCATGAACACAGCCTACTCAAGCATGGCGGTGTGTTGCTGCTCCTTTAGTATGTAGTCAGACACACTTTTGTGGTTGGATGGACAGGCATATTTTCACCCCTTCCCTATCTGAACTAATCTCTAACTGTAGATATTGTATAAATCCCTAAGCAAGCAATTGATTCTTTCCTTTCTCAGAAGAGCTGCTGACCTACATTTTTTTAGAGGCCAAAGTTCCTGAAAATAATTTTAAAATACAGAATTTGAATGCCCATTCACCACAGTTGTACAGAAGCAGCATACATTTGTTTCTCTCTTTTTTTTTTTTCCCACCAGAATTAACATACTTCACAACTATGTGTCAAATAAAGTATTTGAATTGGTGAAAAGATGCAAAGAGAAGAGAGAGGCAGTGCAGGTCTTGCAAATTGTATATGGACGGAAGAGGAGAGTGCTATGGCCTTGAGAGAGGCTAGAGGAGAGAGTGCAGTAAATTACATGAATTTGTTTCATGGTTTTTATCTGCCGGGATAAAAACATGAAGCGTTTCTTGTCCGATTGTGTTGCTTAGAAAAATGTTGAGATGCTCATAATCTGGGTCTGTGGCAGATTGAGAAGGAGATTGACAAGAACTCTAAGGTCATAGCAGAAGTTTCTGTTGCAAGTCTCAAGTGAGCCTGATCTTCAGAGGATCCAAGTTGTTCCTTGCACTCCGCGGTTGTGGACTTGGGCGGAAGGCGCAGTAACTCCTGAGGTGAGTGCCGGGGTCTCAGCCACCCTGGCTGCTAACTTCCAAGAAATACTGCCCCAGCAGTGTCCAAATGCAGCGGGTTTCCTGCGGAGGGCTGTGGCGGTCCCTAGCAGTTGTACGCGCTTGTTGGGTGCACTTTACGTAGTGGTACTGCAATTGCTCCTCCCCGAGCACGCGCGTTCGCTCTGCCCGTGGTGGTGATTGCTTCCCCAGGCAGTGTTTATTCATGTAGGGGACAGCACTGTGGGAGAGGGTTCTCCTCCGATTCATTGGGAAAGAAGGGAGCGATTCTTGGAGGTTGGTCGCTTTGTTGTTCGGTTTTGATTTCACGTTAAACCGATGCAAATATTCACCAGCACGCTGGCAACGCACCACATTCTGGTAAAACCTCGGTGCGTGGATCATGTGCCACCCTGTGTATGAGACGTCTACTGACTACTTCTAATCTGCTAATTGAACAATCACGGGTAACATATGCTTGTGTGTAGTAAATTATTCCGTAGCACTTAGTACGGGTTACATGGGTAACGTCTGTTGAGAAGAAAGCACTTCTTTTGTTTGCATCTGCTTTTCCCACGGATTGTATCGGCTTTCACTGGGTGAACCCTTGTGTACACGCTTATCTTTATTCACCTCCCTAGTCCCAGTCAGATTGGTGGAAATACTTGTTTGCACCAGGCAGAATCATCTGGGCCTCTCATTGCAAACTGTGCAGGACTTTCTCATGAGACCTTCGTGCATAAGTGGGCACAGACTTAGGTACGTGCCCAGGAGACCAAGCACTGGGGCAAGTACGCAGTTGGTGTGCTGGGTGGAGACGTAGCTGGCTGAGGAAGACTGGGAAGGGAGTAAGCAGCAGGGGAGGTGTGCTGGTAGAGTGAGCATTTGTCCTACCTGACCCCGGTTTCTGCTTCACAAAGCAATGAGTTTCCCAAATTGGACACTAACCCTTCCATGCCCAAGGACGGAGGAGGGCATGCAAGGCACACCAGTGTTTTCAAAATGGGCTGCAATGGGCACTAGCCAGAGCCTTAATATTTATTACCTGCAGTTGAATGGTACTGAAAAAGTCTGACTTTTTTCTCCACCCTAAGAAATAATGAAAGGAGAGAAACAGAGTTGCTGCCGGTCTGTTCCTTACAATTGAACGGCCCTGGTTGAAATAATTAAAGGCCAAACAAAGCCAGAGTAAAAAACAGAGCTTCTCGGAAGTAATTTCATCTCTGAGCAGCTGACGTGATTTCTGTGAAGAAGTATCACTTAACCATGATATATCATTAATATAATGTAATGGAATACATAAAGGGGATAGTTTGTTTTAAGGATTGTCATTCTGTATGTGTAACTACAAATATATCACAATGATAAAATTAATCATGAGTGAAAAAGTAAGATTCTCTGACTGTAGGACCTTTCCCCTTGCAAAACTCCTCAGAATTTTTTCTGCTGTGTGGGTGTGTTCTTACATACCTAGAGAAAATTATGTAGTTCTAAAAATTGAGTGGTACCCAGCAAAGAACATTTTGCTGAGTTTCATTATAAACCCATAATATGTTCTCAAAAATGGAACATGATCTTTGAAGAGGAAGTTATTAACCATGGTGTTATAACTGTTATGCTCCCAGGAATATGATGGATGGATGGAAAGAATATGCTTATAAGTCATCTGGGGACAGTGTTTTGTGCCACTTTTTTATTGTTATGGAGGAGAAAAAGCAATATAATGATATCTATTAAAAATTACTTGAATGCTGCTCCATTTGAATTGATTGATGTGTCTGCTGGTTAAAAAGGGTGTTTCCATTTTATGATATTAAGACAGATTAGATAAAAACTGAATAACTTTTAAAATACAGCTTTAATCTAGACAGAAGTGCAAAGACAGGTCTGTTCTTATAAACTGTAAAATAACAGAGCTAAAACATCCTCAGTCTTCTGCAAATGTCTATCTGTACATGGTTTTCAAAAGGAAAAAAATGAATATAACATTTGCTTTACCACAGGAATATCGCACAGACATCTGTCCTAGGAATATATGCCCAACTTCAGGATCGTGTGAGCTGCCGTTTACTTCAGTAGATTTGGTTGTGCAGTGTGTACCGCTTTTTGGATCTAAGTCCTTGCTCGGACTAACAGGCATGTTTTATGCATCAGCAGGTATGTGCATGTGTTTATGCGGAAGCTAATTGGGAAGAGAAAGGAGAATATTTAGCACTCTCCGAACTTTTACGTCCAATGCGGATGAGAAATCTTGCGCTCCCCCGGGACGCTTGTGTAATCGTGCTGCCCAGGAGAATGCAGTTCTCTGCAGGGAGACAAGACCTCGTTTGCAGGAGTTAACTTTGAAAAAAGCTACCTGAGCCATCCCATCAAACATGGTTCCTGACCCCTCTTTGGCTGAATTTACTATATTAGAAATGCTAGAAATAAGAACCTGCATTTTTTAATGTGTGAGTATTGAATGGTGAAAATGAGATTCCTGCAATTTTTGGGAATGGATGAGGGCAAAGTTTGACTCCTTAGTTCTCTCTAGATTGGTATTTATGATGGGTAGGAAATACGGGTGTATTTGCATACACAGGCAATAAAACCACACGGACTTTTATAATAAAGAATTGAGTTTAAGAGCAGTTGAGAGTTGATTAGATTACCCAGCCACATTTTGGGAGGTTACAGACAGAACACATCCTGGTAGAAAAACATCCTATTAGGCAGCAAACACACACTGTATATGTCATGCATTCTTATTATTGCTTCCATATTCATTAAAGTTTAAGGCCTTAAAAGACTTGTCAAAATGTTATGCCAAGCGGAAAAACATTGCCTTGACGTGCCTTAGCTTAGCAAGTTTTATTGGCATTGCTAGCACTCTGAATAGTCAGGAAAAAAAGCTGCATTTTTCCAGTCACTTGTATGTTTGCCCCAATATGCACTTCTCGTTTTTCTTCATTTCTGATGTGTGGGTTTTGGGTTTTTTTTCAGAATTTTATACCTTTCCTGTGTAACTCTTGAGTAGAGAACGTCATGGGTTTTACTTGTACGTGTATGTGGTCCTGATTAGGTGAGGTCAAGTTAGATCTGAGCTTTCTCCAAGTTCTAGGGAGGTCAGACTGGAGGCTTAGTCTTTGTGTAGGCTTGAATGTAGACGCTGACTGCAGTATGAATAGCTAAATAGAAACGGGGTTTAACTCACGTTGCAAGAAGAAGAAGAAATGGAGGCAGAGAAGAGAGAATGAAGGTGTGAGGAATCTGTGCGCTGTGTGTCTCTATGAACTATAGGCCCAGTAGGATTTGACAGCAGTGCTTTGGAGTTTGGGATGCTTTATGCCTGTGGTACCTTGTAAGGAAGCACCTGCGTCGAGGAAATAAACAGTGTGATTGTGGCAGTTTCTTTGTTTCTAAAAAATACAGTGAGACTCTTGGAGGTGCTTTGATAGCCTGGAGGCTGGGATAGAAATGGATGGGGAAGGAGTTTTACAGACAAGGTAGTGGATCACACCTCTAAGTCAATATCCTGTATGTATAACATTGCAACGCAGGAATTCCATTTGAGTCTGAAGATCACTGTTCTTCCAGCTGTCTACAAATAATTATATTGACCAAGTGGGAAACCAGTGATTGAGGCAGATGAGTATGGAGTGCACTTGAGAACACCCCCCAGAATTTCACTGATGTGCAGGAGAAACACTACAGGAGAATGACCTACAACAGACTTTCTTCCCAGTGATAGCTCTAGTCTGTAAGACACAGAAAAGGGAGTCTTTTATGGAAAAAGCCCCTCCTTCCTCAAGAGAAGTCCTTTCTGTCAGACTTTGCCTGTTCTCTGAGGCATCTTAGGCCTAAAATAAATATCAGAATGGTTGTGCATCTTTACACTCTGGTTAGTAAAACTTAATTTAAAAGTAAAAGCTATTTTTACTAGACCCACTGGTGTCAGTGACTTAGGAGTTCTCAAACAAATCTTTATTATTCTGGAAACAAACTAAAAGCATTAACTTTTGTTTTGTGCTTGTCTCTGCCTGAAGCAAATTTTTATGGTCTAGTTAGGTTCTCTTGAAAACAGGCTTTTATAAGTAAATACCCATGGATGATTAACCATCCTGAAATAAAACTGTTGTCAGACGTTTAAAATGTGCGGCGTGTGAGGGAGAAGGTATGTATATGTTGACTTGAAAGCTAATTTCTACATCTCAGTGCATCTGCAATGGTTAGTAAAACTGAGGCATCTGCAGAGGTACTTTCCAGGGCTTGAGCTTGGGGAAAGCTTTTTAATTTAGTTGGTTCTAGTGTTTGGGAGGGGAAAAAAAAATTGCAGCACGGTGAAGTGGTTTCCTAACTTTTGCAGTGTAAAGGAAGGATGGCTTAATCAAAGCAGCTCATTCGAGACCAAGACTATTTTTAGAAAGCTTAAGACTGAAGAAATGTCACATGGAGAAAAACCTGTAAATGAGTCTACAGAAAATGTTTTTATGTGTTCTTTTCCTGTACCCATCCATAAAGCGGCAGTATACCGCTGGCTGGTTACTTGTCACTCTAAGAAAAAACAATTGGGTTCTGGAAATTTATTTTCTTAGAAAGGCATGCGGAAATCTTCATTTCAGATAAGTATTTCACACACTAATTTGGCTTTTCTCAGTCATTCTGATTTCAAGCATAATTTGTGCGGCAGCTTACAGTCTGTAATTAATGCAGTGGACTCGGTTGAATAGTTTTCTAACTGACAAGAGATGGTCCTTTTTGACCTTCATTTTAATATTGGAAAATTAGGCAAAATGAAGCAACTTCTGCAAAAAAAATGAATAAGAGATGGTTTGGAAGATGTCCTTTTTCAATAAAATAACAATATGCTGTTTGATGATCCATTAGTCACTGATAGCTGGTCTAATTTTTTGGTGGGAAAAGCAAAGCACTTTTTGTGACCTTTTATTTCTGCTCGACTTATAAGACAATCTGGGGTTTTAAAATTATCTTCTGCTTTAGAAATATTAGATCTCACTCAGGAAGATGTGAGAGTTCTAATTGCAAAGGTTTTTTGCAGGTTTATATATATCCCATGAGCCTTCATTTTTTTATACATTTTTATACATTAAATGTATAGATTTTTGAATACATTTTATACATTTTTATACATATACATGTCTTTAAAGCACAGACAGCTGGGATGTGGTGAGGGCTGAGGCCACTTCGGCATCAGGCAGTCTGGGGGCTCCCTGGCCCCATCTGGGCAGAGCCTGGCAGCCCAACCCATCCCACCACCCCAGCTGGGTGGCAGCCCCAGCCCCGGGCATCAGGCACCTTCCTGGGGATGGGGACAGGACAGCCATGGACGGGCCTTAGAGGGCAAGGCCATGGGGTCCTGGTGATGCTGGGCCAGCGGCTGACAGCCCCAGGTCCTGGCGTGGGGTTCTGGGCCACAGGCAGGGTAGGGGGACCCATGGGGGGCTGGGCAGGGACAGTCCAGGCTGGCAGTGCCTTAAGGCCTCAACAGGATGATGGGAAGGGGATTTAGTGTTTAAAATCAGGGATGTGTTTATCAGTTGGTTCACCTGTGAGGGGGCTCCAGGTGCCTTTGGTTACTGCCAGGGTCAGGCTCTCCCGCCTGCATAACCAGATGTCCCACACTGAGCTCCTGCCCCGGGATGGCTGGCTACTTCTCTCAGCCTTTCTGGGCTCTGGAGGACAGGCAGAGTCTTCCAGGAGAAGTGAACGTCATCTGCAAAACCTACGTGACTGCTGGTGAGAGATGTTGCATTGCCTTGACAACAAGTACATTTTCAGTCTGCTGATTGACATTTTCTGTACTTGCCTTGCTTATGGGTTTATGAAACCTGCTGGTTTTCAGACAATGGAAAGAGATTTCCTTGGGAATGTGAGCCCTAGGTCAAAAGAGTTATTTACACAAGGGAGAAAAACTGAACAGACCCATGCGCTGCGTGGAAGCGTAAGGTTCATCAGTGACAGCGTGTTCATGGCTTGCAGAGGCAATTACCAATAATCTTGTTTGAATATGAAAATGAATAGAGTCATTCATGTTGCTCAGGGTAGGTTTGGGGTTTTTTCTTTCTCGTTTTCCAGCAGGCAAAGGAGCTCTCCCCATCAGGCAGGTATTGTGGAGCTGATCGTTAGACAGCCACAGAAAAAAGCATCCTGTGGTGCCTTTCTCTGCCTCTGGTTAAGAATAGCTAATCTGAAAGCGGGAAGGGATGGAATTGGGTTACCCACCTACCTGGCATGCTTGTCAGCTGACCTTCTTATTTATACAGGAATCTCTGTATAAATAAGAATATAAAAGTATTTTAGTATACAAAGAATTTTCTGAGGGGCGGGGGGGAATTTGTGTTGTAAATTAAAAACAATGAGCAACTCTCCTTTAGGTTAGACAGGACCTGCCAAAGGTAGAAATGTAAATGCCTTTTCAGGATCTAGGATGCATTGATTTCCTCATTCTCCTTTCAAATCTCAAGTTTGCTGAAGCCTCTGCAGCGTATTTTGGTAGTGATTCAGTTGTATATTGTTGGGTAAATCTTTGGAAGTAAAAAAATAAATAAATATATAAAACCACCACAAAAATCCCATCTTCCAGTCATTGGAATTTATGGTAAAGCATTGCCTTGCAATGAAACTAAGTTTTGGCCTGCAGCCTGCTGGGTTCTAGTTGTGCCGCATCATTACATGCAGTACTGTTCACGCAAAATGAGACTGACTGCCTGCCAGTAATTTGCAGAAGTCATTAACAAAGTTTTTCGGGAGGTGGTGAAAACGAAACGTTATCAGCTGGCTGGTTAAAGGGCGTTTGCTGTGTACAGTGATAGTCACTGAAACAACACAGGATCTTTCATTCACAACGTCAGAGCAGATTAGTTCATTTTGCTCTGGCTCCGCAGATGAGAGTGTTAAGAGATTATGAATTTTTGGAAATGCCTTGAAATATTTTTGCATGATGATGTGAAGGCAGCAGTGAAAAAGAAGTTCTTGAGATGGAATATGAAGATTCTGTTTACCTAGGAAGCAGAAAGTACTTGAAAATTTTGGGCATGCTTATCCTTAATGAATCCCCACTGTGAATTCTACCTTTGGCTGCTCTTCAGCCTCTCGGTCTTACTGTCTGAGAAACATGTTGGTTGTTTGGTGTTTTGGGTTTTTTTTTACTAAAGTAAAAAACTTTTGTTATGGAAGCAAAAGAAATAGTCCCTGTTTCTGTCTTGCTGAAGAAGTAGGTGCCCTACAGCAAATAGTTTTTCATCTCAGCTGTGTAGATGAGATCAGTTAGTGGCCTGATTTAGGAATAGTATTATCCTCCTCTGCTTCACGTTACATAGAACCACAGAATGGTTTGGGTTGGAAGGGACCTTAAAGCCCATCTAGTTCCAACCCCCCTGCCATGGGCAGGGACACCTTCCACTAGACCAGGTTGCTCCAAGCCTCATCCAGCCTGGCCTTGGACACTTCCAGGGATGGGGCATCCACAGCTTCTCTGGGTAACCTGTTCCAGTGCCTCCCGACCCTCTCCAGGAAGAACTTCTTCCTGATATCCAATCTAAACCTCCCCACTTTCAATTTAAACCCGTTACCCCTTGTCCTGTCACTACAGGCCCTTGTAAAAAGGCCCCCCCAGCTTCCCTGTAGCCCCTTCAGGTACTGGAAGGTGCTATAAGGTCTCCCCGGAGCCTTCTCTTCTCCAGGCTGAACAAGCCCAACTCTCTCAGCCTGTCCCCATAGCAGAGGGGCTCCAGCCCTCTGATCATCTTCGTGGCCTCCTCTGGACTCGCTCCAAGTGGTCAATATCCTTCTGATGCTGGGGGCTCCACAGCTGGACGCAGCACTCCAGGTGGGGTCTCACCAGAGCAGAGTAGAGGGGCAGAATCCCCTCCCTCGACCTGCTGGCCACACTGCTCTGGATACAGCCCAGGATACGGTTGGCTTTCTGATATATATTAGGGATTATATATCCCTAATATATATCCCATCTTTACTCTACAGTCCACATCTGTGTTCAGACTGAGCTTCCATGTGCCATGAACTGGTTCAAAATGTAACCAGAGATTCCTTTTTTCACACAGCATAGCAGCTTATCTTTAACTTTGAACACATTATGATTTATATTTATAGGAGAGGGGTTTCTTTCCAGTCAGAGGCCTAAAGGCTCTACATTCCATAAGAATCTAAAATCACATTCTAGAGATCTTCAAATGTTAAAAATTGTGGGTTAAGTGTATGTTAGTTTAAAGCAATCAAAATGCGGGGCGGGAGGGGGATATTGTATCATTTGTCACACATGTCTTTTTCTGAATATATGCAAAAATGCAGTCTCTGACTCCGTGGTGTGGAAAAGTTGAACTAGAAGAGCTCACCTGGTTTTAAAGAGATTGTCCTTTCCAGATTTAACTACAACCAGTTCATAGAATGGGCTGTTGAATGTTCAGAACTGTAGGATCCCATTTAAAAAAAAAAAAAACACACACCCCAACCAAACAAAAAAAAACCCCAAAAAATTAATTCAGTGGGTTACAGAGATTTCTGCTAATAAACAGCATATGTTGTAGTGCCATATCTGTATACACTGTAGAGAGAGAGGTAATTTAGCAAAAATGCCATATAGTTTCAGGTAATACATTGTGGTAGATGTATTTCCCTCTGCTCTCATAACATGGGAAAAGGGAGTAATTATTCACAAAACCTTTCTGCTTTGGGGCAGAGGCAAAAGGTGTGCGTAGTGTATGACTCCTTGTGTACAGGAACGTGTAGATGTGGCACTTGAGGACATGGTCGAGTGGGTACGGTAGCGTTGGGCTGGTGGTTGGACTGGATGGTCTTATAGGTCTTTTCCAGCCTTAGTGATTCCGAGATTCTGTATACAAACTTACCAGTCAAAAACACGTTACTAGGTGTCCAGGGCTTTTATATATAAACTGGCTTCTAGACTTACATTACTTTCAGTGATATTTGAAATGGCTCATAAAAATATATGGTAGGCAAATGTTTACTTGGATCTCTTCCTGATTCCTCTGATTTTAAAACAAACATAAGTTTTTGACTGCTTAAGACATTTCACTGAACATGCAGATGAGATATATGGAGTCTGAACATATTTAAATCTTATCTATACACATTATGTCTACTGACATAAATTACACAAGTACAAAAAACCAAAAGAGTAGGCATCACAGCTGTGCCCCAAAATGATTGGTATTTAAAATAAAGCATCTAAACTTGAGTGGGTTTGAGGCTACCTCAGCTGCAGGTGTCGGGGAACACAACCGGGTTTTTAACTTTACCCAACAGCAGTTTAAGATGCTGTATCCTAAGAGGAATTTTGCTACTTTGATCATGAAACTTTACTGACACATTTCTTTTGGAATGTCGCTGCGGTAGCTCTAGGTTAGGGGTAATAAGTTTGCATTTTGTTAGGTCTTGCTCTTTCTTTGTTTTCCAACATAAAAAAAAGTGAAAAGTCTCTGGAGTTTTTAGAATTCTTTGAGAAAATCGCTTGCTGCTTTGATGAAAACTGCCTACCGATTACACTTTGGGAAGCAACTTAAGGATGACACAGTTGATAGCCACAAAGGCAGCAGGTGGAAAAGATAAAGGGCACAAGCATTGAAGCAGCTAGTAATTTTGGCATTAAGACGTACGTAAAATTAACCCCTTTGCGGGACAGAACCGCCACTAATGTTATACCTGGAATTCCCCGGTGCTGATGGGCCCTCGGAGACAGAGCTGTCTGAGTGAAGACAGTCCAGCATCTCCGGAAATTGCCAGGCAGTCTGTGTAATACAGGCCTTGTTTCAGTTTCTGCAGCTCTAGAAAAGGAATATTCAGACATCCAGCAGATGGACAAAGGGGCTGTATGGAAGCAGTAGGAAGAAGCAGCAGCATATTAGGGGTTTTTTTTATGCACAAGAATCTGGAACACGCTGAAATTTTCCCACTTTGTTTCTGTTATATTCATTTCCTGTAGAACTAAAATAGATACCCCGTAGATATTTCTCTTTTGTTGGTCTGAGAGCAGGTTTCTGTGATGAGTCACATTTTGCAGTAGTAGAAAACCAAAACTGTATCGTAGCATTGAAAGTTTGGAGAAAACTTGAATTTAAGATTGGAAATGAACTTTCTGATTGTTCTATATCTGAATTTGTTTTCCCTAACACATGGGTGTAGCCATGTCCAAAGGGTAAAATTCACTTCTCTCTAGAACAGTGCAACCATGTACATTCTGGTTTGAAATGAAGAAACAGATATAGTTACAATTTAGGAGAAAAGGGTAAGGGAGATGTTTAGTAAACAGGAAGCTATTTATTTCTTTCTTCTTTGATCTGATTGTTTTTCACTTCCTTAGTTAAAGTTGACGTGTGGGACGGTGTAAAACAACAATAGTTTTATGATTTAAATCTGTGTGCACACTTGTAGGTATGACTGGAGTGGTGATTTTTTTGCAGTATGTCATAGTAGCCATAAACAGCTTTAACCATTTTGAGAGAAACCAACTTCTGCAGTGGAGAGGTTGCAGATCTAACTGTGTGCCACTGTTGTTTTTCCCCTGTGACAGTTGTTTTTTTTGTTTGGTTTTGTTTTTTTTACTTTATTGTATAAAAAGAAAGAAGTTTCCATGGATAGGATGAGAAAAGGTGAAGTAGAGCAGATTTACAATGTCCAATTTGTGTTTGTTAACCTGCAAGCAGGTCACAAAATGTTGCGTTTTATAAATTTGGTGTTGGGGAGGTTAAATTTCAGTTTCGGGAATTGTGGGGACTGCTAGCAGCTCAGTTGCAATTACTCTTTAACCCAAGCATGGGCTTCCTGGAGAGAAGTCCGGACTAGCTCCTTGTGTAGCGCAGAGCCAGCAGGTCCAAGCAGCAGTTGGGTTGATTCAGGGCTGGCAAATCCAGTGCTGCTGTGCAACTGTGAGTCTTCCTTTCAGGAGTCTGTGAGCAGTCAGACACTCTCCTGAAATTAATCTGCCATATATTTGAATATCAAAACCAAAACGCTTAAGGAAGTTTGTATGCAGAATGCTGCTTTTGGTTCTGTCAGATGGTTACCTTTATGGTTAACCTTCTCTGGTGAGAGACTTACCTTCTCAAATACCCTCAGCAGGTTCCTTAACCAACAGCTCCTCCAAAGTGTCCATCCTTCTTGCCACAGAGTGGCAGGTCCTTCCATACAACTAGCCCTGAACTGTTTGGATCCAGAAGTCTGTTTTGCATCCTCTGTGCTGATATTTTTTCTAGAGTTAAAGTCGTCACAGTTGTTCATCTCTACATTGTACTGCAGCAGTCCCAAACTAACTACTCGGGATGAATTTATCCTGAGCTGGTGTTCTGTTGCCTGCCTGTTTTCTGTAAAATGTACTATTTGAGATAAACCACAATATTCATAGACTGTGTCATGCCACGATACAGCATTTACAAATTGTTGCAAAGGGCATCACATAAACTGTTTCAGTACATCAAGAATTTGCCTCCCTAAATCTTGCTGGAATTAATTGTTTGCTGCTTTCTGTGGAGGCAGATGATGTTGACCTCTAATTATTATCACATTTCTCTTTGGCCTCCTTCATCTCCAGACTCTTGTCTACGTTAACAAGCAATGCAGAGGTTCTTGGGACTGACACGCTTCATGGTGGCATGGTTTACATGTTCCAGCTCCCTGTGAATCAAAGCACAGTATGTGGAGACAGTGCACAGTGTTCTTTTAAAAACAAACAAACCAACCAAACAAAAAAAAATCAATTAAAACCACCTCCCTGATCTGAAACATAGTGTTAAACACGCTATGAATTGCCAATAATAAAAGTTTACTAGTGCATACATTTCTATTTTACAGCGTTAAACCCTTTAAGTTTTCCCTCATTTTATATATAGGTGTACTTTTATTTAAATCCCTTATCACTCCTGAGTGGATAGTTTTCCTCTAGGGAAATTAATTCTGTGATTACAGCTTGCACCTCCTTCATTTCGACTCTAATTTTGTGTCTTGTCCTCCACTACCAGATTCAAAGTTACCTTGATGTTGTTGATGTCCCTGGCAGATGTCTTTGTCTGACCTAAGTGCTCCTCAGCACCTGTCAGCTTTCCTTCTCACTCTTATTTAAATTCTCAAAAGCTTCATGAAAACCTTTTGCTGGCGGTTTCACTCCAGTTTGATAAAAGTTCTGCTGCCCCAAAACTTTTGATGCCCCAATAAAACTTTACTTTTAATTCTCTGGTCTTACCAAACACAGTCAAATGTGGCATGTTGTCCTGAAACTATCCTAAGGAAAGAAAAGGAGAGAAGGAGGAAAGTTGAAAAACAGGCTGTACAAATGCAGAAAGCTGACCTGATTTCTTTTTTTTTTTTTTTGCCTTGTTTCCCAAAACGGCAAGCTACAATCCTTTGGTCCAAAGTGGAGATGGAGGCCATGAATACTCATTACGTTATGTACAAGTTGTTCACATTTAAATGTAGTCACAAATAATTCTTCTCCAAACCTCATTCTGTCCAAGAGCAAAGACAAGTACATACTATTTTATTGTTCAGACACAGGCAAAATTAATAATAACATATTTCATCTTATATGTCATCTGAGATTTAACTTCTAGTGAACTTTGTTTGGAAAAAAAAATCCTGAGACATTATTCTCTCATGTTAATCCGTTGAAATAACACAATTTGGGGGTCTTAACAAGATACACTTTATAAATTAAACGCAAATATCAAAAGTAAATTAGTTTAGTAACGTAGAATATATAGAAGTCTGCAGCACTAGCTGAATGAAAAAATATATTAGCTAACCTTTTATTTGGCCTTATCCATGCTAAAGAATAACCAAATGAACTTACATTATTTATTACTTATATGGTCACTCAGTGAAAGAATATTTAGAACTTCCTGGTGCATTTCAGCCACTCCAGATATGCGCTACTTCCTTAGGCCAGTGCTTCTCAGGTATCTAACAAAGGTGTTGTGACTATTTAAACTGAAATAAAACATATACATTGAATTAGTGTTATTGTGGATGAATGTTTCATTGGAGTGCTACAAATGATGGGGAGAGGGGTCTTCTTCCATTCACTTCCAGCAGAAATCTGGCACAAAGGTGTTGTGACTATTTAAACTAAAATAAAATATGTACATTGAATTTGTGTTATTGTGGATGAATGTTTCGTTGGAGTGCTACAAGTGATGGGGGGAAGGATCTTCTACCATTCCCTTCCAGCAGAAATTTGGTGTGCCTGTTTTATTTTCTGATTAAAAATAACGTACTATTTTTGGTAGCCCAAGTGAATTGGGTTTTAAAACAGTGTATTTTTCTTTCTTTCTTTCTCTTGAGAGCATTTTAAATATCTGATCTGCTTAGTATTTCTTTGCCATATTGATTAACTGGCATATGCTTGACCAAAGTTTGAAACTCTTCTGTTTGGTTTCTTTCTAAAAAAATCAAAAAATAAAATAAAAAAAGAAAAAGAAGGAATTGATTTGTCTTCAGAGATTCTGTTAATATATTAAGCTCTCTGTCTGATTTCATCCATCCACCATGCCTGACCCTGTAGCTGGTACATGTGGCTGATTATATGTTCAGCCCTCCTAAAGGGCTGTGCGGGGATTGTTGGCATTAACAACTGTTGGGCAAGACATCCATTGAAAGGCTGTAAGCTGCTGCGGTGATTATCAGCTGCCTGTCACATGCCCCTTCCTGTCATATGTCTCTATTGTAGGGGCTTATTTTTGCTTCTAATTCAGAAAGTGCCTGGCTGCTCTGTGTTTGTGCAGACTCAGGCTGGCCAGTGACAGGAGCTGTTGTCTGAACCCTATCCAAAATCCAATGAAAGTAGTTGTTTATTTGTCTGATGGTTGAAAGACCTGTCCTTCCAGCGAACCATCGTTGGCTTCTCTACAGTTTGTCTCAGTCGTGGTCATTAAGAAGATAATTGGTAAGTCTTCACTGAGTAGAAGTAAGGCTTTGGTATTAGAAAGCTGGGCCACTTCAGCTTGGGAAGAAGTGATAAAAATAAATGACCTCCATGGCTCATTTTTGAGGGGTGGGGCAGCTGTGCACATGCATATAGTTTTGAAAGTGGAAAAATTGTCATTCGATGTAAGAAGATTGCCTTACTGTTCAACGTCAAAGTTTTTCCCATAAGTGGATGGAGATAGGAACAAATGGACAGAGAGATACATTCACAGACACCCACACATTGTGGGTTTTATATCACAAAGATGACTGTTCAAGTAAATAATCTCATTCCGTATATGCCTCAATGAAATCTAGCTGAAATGTTCGTAAGCATGCAGTAAAGCTGAGAAAATGAGTATACCTGTATGTATTGCATTTCATTCATCATAATTTAAATAAAGGATGTGAGTGTCTACTTTTGGAAACTTGACAGTCATCGTTCCCCTCGCACAATTCCTGGGACACTAGCTAGTTCTTTTAAAACCAGAGAAAAAATGCGCCTTCAAACTCCTTTTTGTACCGTGTGTAGGCCTTAGAGATTTGTTGGGACACAGTGTGTTTTCTATTAGCAGAAGAGTTCTGGTCCGCAAACTTCCACAGCCTTGTTGCTGGTAATGTTTTGAGGCAAGTAATAGGGTATTTTGAAATCTTAGGTGGCTTCAATGCAATTTTCTCCTAGTCCTTGCCCAAAGGCATCTCGCTTTATGGAGCAGGAGCAGCCATGAAATCATGTGAATGCTTTCCAAGAGGGAGATGTAGAAGATTAGGAAGGCAGAAAATCTAGTATTCAAGAGTAATTCACCTAATTCTGTAAACGATCCTTGATTATATATTATTTAACGAGGCCTCAATTTGTAGTTCTGCTGAAATTTATTAGCACTTTAAATAGCTTGAAATTAATTGTTTAGCTTTTAGATTTTTCAAGGATTTGGCCATATGTTTTCTTTTCAAAGACAAGCTACCTTAATGTTTTGGAGGTTTTTTTATACTTTCGTGATGAAAAAACCTAATGTGATTCTTCTATCTCATTATTACAGGCTGCAAATACATTTGACCTTGCAAGTTTCTGTTTTATAGGAGGGTTCAGGTCCTTTTCCAGAAGATGGGTTCTGACTTGCTATTGTGTGAAACGGACCGAAATTTTTTGTATGCAGAAAAAGCAATATGTATGAGTCAGAGGGCATAAATAGGCAGTATTATTATTCCAGCCTTTCTGCATTTGGCAGGGTGAGATGTGTATTGTTCTTACAGCAGTCTGTCATTCTGTTGTCCCTTATTTTATGTTTTTATGTCAGGGCTTTTCTTCTTGCATTATAGTACTCTGTATTTGGTATAGCATTACTTGTTCTACAGTGTTCCCATTTCATCGGTTCAAATTCTGGTTTATTCCCAAAGAATAAATAGAAAGTATTTCACAGGCTAGACTAGAGAGTTGGAAGAGACCTACAACAATCATCTAGTACAACTCCGTGACCACTTCCGGGCAGACCAAAAGTTGAAGCATCTCAAGGGCACATTCAAGGGCCTGTCTCTTCACGCTGAGCTCACATCAAAATGTTGAGATTCTTCAACTGAAAAGAAATAGTCTGGGGGTATGAGTAGATCACAGGCTGACTGTGAGCCATAGACGTGATACAGGCAAATGGATTCTTGTGTGTGTTCAGGCAAGACATATCCATAGGAGAAGCAAGCATTGTGCAAAGTCTTGGTGAGAACTCATCTATACCACTGGGGACATATCTCATTCCTCAGGTTCAAGAAAGATAAATTCTATCTGGGATGAAGGCAAACGAAGACAAAGCAGTTAATGAGGGGCATGAAGACCCTACAGAAGAAGATGACAGCTTGAAGGAGCAAGGCAAAGGCTGAGAGGGCTGCCTATCACTTCCAAGAAACATATTGTGCTGAGTTCAGTCAGGAAA